>NC_134532.1:19947500-20247500 GCF_050624435.1 Tenrec ecaudatus
GAGGTGCAGAGTGGAAATCCAAGGCGATTTGTCAGTCACTGGAGATCCCCTCACAGAGGGGTCTAGGTGAGATGAGTCAGTCAGGGTGCAACGTAGCACCGATGAAGAATATAGCTTTCCTCCAGTTCCTAAATGCTTACTCCTTCCCCCGACCCCCCACTACCATGATCCAAATTCTACCTTGCAAGACTGGATAGAGCAGAGGTTGTACACTGGTGCATATAGGAGCTGGAGGCACAGGGTGGATGATACCTTCAGGACCAAGGGTGTGAGGGGTGATACTAGGAGAGTAGAGGGTGAGTGGGTTGGAAAGGGGGAACCGATTACAAGGATCTACATGTGACCTCCTCCCTGGGGGACGGACAACAGAAAAGGGGGTGAAGGGAGACGCCAGATAGGGCAAGAATATGACAAAATAATAATTTGTAGATTCTCAAGGGCTCATGAGGAAGGGGGGAGCAGAGAGGGAGGGGAAAAGCGAGGACCTGATGCAGGGGGCTTAGGTGGAGAGCAAATGCATCGAAAAGGATGAGGGCAATGAATGTACAGATGTGCTTTATACAATTGATGTATGTATATGTATGGATTGTGGTGGGAGTTGTATGAGCCCCTAATAATAAAAAAAAGAGTTAAGATTTCCATGTGCCGAAAAATGAATCCGTGTATCAGATCATGTCCCCCACCCGCCACACACAGACATACAACTAAAAATATCCAAAGATCTAAGCATGAAAAATGAAGTCATTTTTAAGTAAGTATAAGACTATTATTTAAAAGTTTTATTTAATGAGAAATAAACATATGACAGCAGAAGCAAGAAGCATAAATGACAAAGTAGGTTAAAGTCTGTCTTATCACAAACCTGGCTTGTGGCCCAAGACCAGAGGCACAAGTGTGGGGAAAAACACCAATAATTAAGACTAACGGGGGCTGTATAATCTATCTATTGGGTCAGTTAAAGACATAAAAGTTAACTCAGAAGCTTAGGATGAGTAAATTTTGTTATAAATCATTAATCTTCAAAGATTTTTTTTAAACTGAGGAAATAGAACATGGAACATATTATGAATTTTTAAGAAAATGGAAACATGCAATGATGGGCACATGTGTGGATAGAAGAATTGAGGATTTATTCCCCATTGGGACATTGTGCTCACCTATTCTTTTAGGTATGAAGAGTTGTCCTCTGATAGTTTCCTATGAAAATCTTACAAATTTCACCCTATAGCACTGAAGTAGCTTACCTCAAAATCTTAGTTTTTTCCCCTAAAAGCTCAAAGAACATGGACAAAGAGCATGAGGTGAGTCTCTGGGGGATACACAGCTGAAATTTTAAGAAATTCATTTGTAGTTTTACACCTATAAAGTTGAGATGGTAACAGTGCCTCTACCCATATTTTGTCTATTTATTAAAAGATGCAATAAAGTGATCTGTTCTCTCCGTTTAGTAAAATTATACATACCTTCTTTTACCCAGAATGTAGTGTCCTTCCAAAAGCACATCCAAAAACCATCACTGTCGTTGAGTCATTTCCTCTCAAAAGACACAAGGAGACAGAGTAGCACTGCCCCTGTAGGTGTGTTAGGGTGCAAATCTCAGTGGAAGTGGAAAGCCTCATCTTCCTCCCAATGAACCACTGGTGGTTCATACTGCTGACTTTGTAATTAGCAGCCTAACTCATCATAAACAACACCCCTGAGACTCCCCATGATACTTAGGACATTCATCGGCTCTTGTGATGACCTTCTCAGAAGTCATGCACTTCACTTACTGGTGTCGACCCTTCCTTCTGCTGATAAAACCACACCAGCCCTGGGAGAAGTGCCTCAACTCTGGAATTCCCAGGTGTCCAAATTCAATTATCAGGACTGAACACAAGTCACCTTTGAGTGATGATCCAGGTTTTCCTTGTTACTATGTTAAGAAGTGGTTTTACAGAGAACAAGCATGTGTGAATGTGCATGGTGGAGAGACACAGTGGATGACACAGAGGGTTTTGCTGACCAGAATGTCCCTGTTTGCAGGTGTGCAGTGTGAGATGCAACTGGTGGAGGTTGGGAGAAGCTGGAGGCAAACTCTTGGGGGCAAAACTGTCTACTTCTTGGACTAGTAGGGCAGGATCATCACTTCCTTTGGCGGAGACAGGGCCGTGTCCTTCACCTAAGAGACAGTTGACAGTTCCCCTCTTGTTCCCTGTAAAACCGCTGAAGCACGATGATCTGCCCATCAACTGTGCTTCCTCTTCCCAGCTTCCCACACTCCTCGACTAGCCATGAAATTCCTTATGCCGTGCCTGTATAAATTAATGCGCTGCAGTTGCCAGGAAGTCTCCTTCCTCATCAGGGAAAAGGCTCCACCTGCCTCAGCTTCTTGTATCAGGTCTCCTGTCTTTCTTCCATCCCCCACCATCCTCCTCCCTGTGTTCCAGGAGCTGGGCAGGTCGCTGCAGCCCTTATGGGTTTGCAAATGTAAACTTTGAACAATGAGTTGGCCCTAATTTGATGCAACCTGTTGTTGGCAGTAGCCTGGTTTCTCTCTAATAAAGTCACTATTATGAATACATCTGAAACCAAACATCACAAAGAGGTGAACTCATTTCAAACCCAGACACCATCCCAAATGGACACTTTCCTATGTCTTTTTCAAAAAGCGGTGGTTGGGACAGGGGCTCGAACTTACACTCAGATGTATGACAATTACCCCCCGAAACCATTTTATTGGGAGCTCTTACAAAAATCATACCAATTCACGTTGGTGTTTTCTTTCTTACCAACTATTGGTATTTTTATCTCTGTCATATTATTGTATTATCCTTGCAACGTATTTTTTTCTCTTTATACTGCTTCTGTATAACACAGAAGGAGTAGAAGCATAGACATAAGAACTAATGCAAGGGTTTATAAGGGATGTAGGGGTTAGGGTGGGAGTTAGGGAGAGTAGGTATTGAGGGAGCAAACGATGCATGTGGGATGGGGAAGGGAGCACTCTTTAGAAATGATAATGATTATGCAACTTATTTTAAAAGTGCTTTAAGCATGGAGTTGGGAGTACATGTTCAAAAATAATTTTATTGAGTAATGAGTGTACAAATCGTCTTGTTATGATTGAACTAATGAACTGTGTGATATGTGGATTACATGCCTATAACACTATTAAAATAGTTTTAAATGAACAAAACCATAAAAAAATCCAGACATGATCATGTACTATAGTAAGGAGACAAGAATGTCATATATCAATAATGTGTTTTGTTGAATAAAATAGAGGGAAGTTCTGGGGGCGGGGAAGAAGGAGGGGTGATTTGTCCTTCAGGAGAAAGGACCAAAATATTTCGTAGGATTAATATGGGGAGATTGCAGTTGATGAAATGCCACACTTCTCATTTACAGAGTTAAGGCACATATTCAAGAGATAAGTGGGAGTGCTGATAACAAAATTTTGGGCCAAGTTGAGACCCAACAAAATAAAACTAGGATCTTGTAGGTCAAGGCTTCTGAGTACGCACTGTTGTATCTGAAAACTTTGACCCTGATTATCCACTATTGGTAAGTGCCAATGCTACATGGCCACATATAGACTTACCCTGGTGCCTAGAGAGTAAAACTACTCCACACATATTAGGAAACTGAGAGCCACAGGGCTAAGTACTATGAGACCCACTGGATCAGATATAAATGCCCTCAGGAACTGCAGTTTCAAGGAGTAATAGCCACATCCTTTACATAGAAAATCTTATGTGTCCTTGTTTCAGCACAGGCTGGTAGTGGTGCCATTGACGAGTCACATCACACAGAACATAGTTCTAGTTAAGATTTCTATAGACAATATAATCACCTCAATATGTACGGGGTTCCTTGTACAGTTATCAGCTACCAAATGCCCTGTCTCACTATCACTTACAACACACATAGTTAGTGTTCCTCCTGAAAGGAGTCGCTGCTCTTCCCTCAGAATCTACATTGAAATCCTACTCATGGGGTCACAAAATGCCACAGGTCCTTAAAAACAAGTTGACAAATTCTTTTTAAAAAATCATTTGATTAGGGGCTCATACAACTCTTATCACAATCCATTAATACATCAATTGTGTAAAGCACATTTGTACATTCATTGTCCTCATCATTCTCAAAACATTTGCTCTCCACTTAAGGGCCTGGCATCAGGTCCTCATTCTTTCCCCTCCCTCCCCACTCCCTCATGAACCTTTGATAATTTATAAATTATTACTTTGTCATGTATTTCCCTATCCGACTTCTCCCTTCATTCACTTTTCTGTTGTCCATCCCCTGGGGAGGAGGTCGCATGTAGATCCTTGTAATCAGTTCCCCCTTTCCAATCCACTCTCCCTCTACACTCCCAATATCACCATTCACCACTGGTCTTGATGGGATCGTCCACCCTAGATTCCCTGTCTTTCTGGTTCCTATCTGTACCACGGTACATTCTCTGGTCTAGCCAGACTTGCAAGGTAGCATTGGGATCATGATAGTGGGGTGAGGATGAAGCATTTAGGAACTAGACAAAAGTTGTATTTTTCATCGTTGCTACATCGCACCCTGAGTCTCCTCCCCGAAACCCTTCTGTAAGGGGATCTCCAGTGGCCTACAAATGGGCTTTGGGTCTCCCCGCCCCCTCAGTCACTATGGCAAGATTTTTTGTTCTGATGATGCCTGATACCTGATCCCTTTGACACCTCATGATCGAATAGGCTGGTGTACTTCTTCCATGTGGTCTTTGTTGATTCTGAGCTAGATGGCCGCTTGTTCACCTTCAAGCCTTTAAGACCCCAGCCGCTATTTCTTTTGATAGCCGGACACCATCAGCTTTCTTCGCCACATTTGCTTATGCACCTATTTGTCTTCAGCAATCGTATCATGGAGGTGAGCACACAATGATATGACTTTTTGTTCATTGATGCCTGATAACTGATCCCTTTGGCACCTTGTGATCATACAGTCTGCTGTGCTTCTTCCATGTGAAATTTTTTTGCTTCTGCACTAGACGGCCGCTTGTTTACCTTCAAGCCTTTAAGACCCCAGATGCTGTATCTTTTGATAGTCAGGCACCATTAGCTTTCTTCACCATATTTGCTTGTTTCACCGGCTTTGTCTTCAGAGGTTGTGTCGGGAAGGTGAGCATCATAGAATGCCAATGCAATAGAAGAAAGTATTCTTGCATTAAGGGAGTACTTGAGTGGAGGCCCAATGTCCTTCTGCTGCCTTAATACTAAACCTATAAATATATGCACATAGATCTATTTCTGCATCCTCATATATATATTTGCATATGTACATGTTTTCATCTAGACCTCTATAAATGCCCTTTGCCTCCCAGCTCTTTCCTCTATTTCCTTTGACTTTCCCCATCCCACCACCCTACTCAGTCCCCACCAGGGTTTCAGCAATTCCTCTTGGTTACATTACCCTTGATCATGCCCTACCTGGCCTCCCCCACCTTCCTCACTACTGATTTGGATCACTTGTTGTTCCCTTGTCCCTGACTTTGTTAGCACCACTACCTCCCCCTCTCCCATGTCCCCTGGAACTGTCGGTCCCATTGTTTTCTCCTCGAGATTGTTCATCCAGCCTATCTTATTTAGACAGACCTGAGACATAATAACATGCCACAAAAACAATACAGAGTAAAACCAAGCAACAATATACAACAGATGACAAAAAAAAAAACAACAACAACCAACAAAATACAACAAGAAAGAAAAGCTTGTAGTTAGTTCAACGATCGTTTGTTGGCCTTTAGGAGTGTTTTCAAGTCCAGTCTGCTGGGACACCATGCCCTGGCCCCAAAGTCCACCTTCAACATACCCTGGGGACCTCGTTGCTCCATTCCCTTGCTGTTCTGTTGCATCCCCTTAGAGTTTTGCCTAGGTGTGGTGGGATCAGAACGGTGCAATTTCCACACTGTGTCTCCGGTGTTGTCCCCTGTAGGGCTATGAGTCAGTGAGGGGCTTCATGTCTCATAGTGGGGCTGGCCATGTGGTCCTCTCTGTGGACTGGCTGTTCTAATTGGGAACAGTATCCTCACGCCCTGGTCGGCCAGATGTGCTCCACTCTCTCCTCCTCCCCTTTCATCTGTCCCATGTGAGCTGATTAGATATGTCCTTTTCTGAAAGCTGCAGATTCAATGCCGTCCTTGGAAGTAAAATTTTCTGGTCAGAGGGTCAGGTGTCCACTTAATAGTTGAAATTGGGGCTGGACTCCCAGACTTCTCCACTGGTTCCTTACTCCAATGCCGACATGTTGCATTCACATCTTGAAATCTGGTTCCCGTTGGGTGGGTTAGTGCCCTGTGCCCCTGCTACACACTTCTTTTTTTATTACTTATTTCCTTTTGCCCAGCTATTTTTTAGTTGTCTACCATGTGTACCCCTGTATTTGGTCTGGTCCCTGCCATATTACCTGGTCCTCACCCCAGGAATGTTTGTATATACTAGCTTTTTCCCTATGCCCCTTTTGATTTTTTTTTAAAGCTTACCTCAGCAGACTCATGTGGTACTTGTCCTTTTGTCCTTGACTTACTTTGTTTAGCATGATTTCCTCCAGTATTTCCCATGCAGTGTTGTGCTTATACATTCATCACTGCTTTTTAGCGATGCATAGTACTCCATTGTATGTATATACTACAGCTTTTTAATCCAATCGTCACTTGTTGGAAATTTGGGTTGTTTCCAACTCAGCATTTGTGAACTGTGCCACAATGAACACTGAAGCACAGATGTCTGGCCTTGGTTTGTTTCTTGCCTCTTCTGGGTATATGCCCAGTAGGGGGATTGCTGGGTCATATGGTCGCTTGATTTCCATCTACTTAGATATCGCCAAATCGATTTCCATAGTGGCTGTACAACCTTACAGGTCCACCAACAGTGGATGAGAGTTTCTTTCTCCCCACAGCCCCTCCAACACTTGTTGCTTTCTGATTTTTTTAATTGGGCTACCTTTCAGGGATTTAGGTGGTACCTCATTGTTGTTTTAATTTGCATTTCTCTTATGACTAAAGATCCGGAACATTTTCTCATATGTTTGTTGGCCATTCAGATTTCTGCCCCTGTGAAACTTCTGTTCAGGTCCTTTGCCCACCTCACAAGTGGGCAATCAGGTTTTTTTTGTTTTTGGTGGGGAGGCTAGTAGAGTATTGTAGATTTTAGTAATAAGGCCTTTGTCTGATATGTCATTGCTAAAGATGTTTCCCAGTTCGTGGACTCTCTTATTACTCTCTTGGTGAATTCTTTCTTTGACACAGGTGTTTTATCTTCAGTCTATCCCATTTGTCAATTTGTGCCTCCTGTTTGTTTGTGTCCTTCCCTATTTCTAATAGCCTATGTATTCCCTGTGCCAAAGTTCTCAAGTTGGTCCCAAATCCCTAATTGATGGCCCTAATAGTTTGGGGTTTAACTTCAAGGTCTGTGATCCCTCTTGAGTTTATTCTTGTGCATGGAGTGAGATAAGGGTCAAACTTCATTTTTCTGCAGGTAAATATCCATTTTTTCCAGCACCACTTGTTAAAGAGGGCATCTATTTCCCATTTGATATTTTGGGGGCTCTTATCAAAGATCAGTTGTCTGTATGCTGATGCTTTTATTTCTGGGTTTTCAGTTCTTTTCCATTGGTCTGAGTATCTGTCATTGTCCCAGTACCATGTGGTTTTGACAACAGTGGCTGTATAGAATGTGCTAAAGTCAGGTAAAGCAAGTCCTCCCACTGTGTCCTTTTTGAGGAGTTCTCTGGTAATTCTTGGCTTCTTCCTTCTCCATATGAAGTTGGTAATCATTTTTTCGATTTCTTTGAAGAAAAATGAGGGTAATTGTATCAGGATTGCATTAAACTATATGGTGCCTTTGACAGAACTGACATAAAAATAACTCAATAAGAGAATTAACACTTATCTCCTGGACTGGAAAACCATCATGAGCAATGACATAGGGGCAATTACATACCTCTAAAATATATAAAATGATGCAAAACTTTAATAAGAAAAAACTCCAAATAAATCAACAATAAAGGCAGTAAAACATTATACCTAGACAGTTAACCAAAACAGGCATCCAAATGTCAAACAGACACATTAAGAATGTTCCTGATCAAGTGAGTGCTCGGCTTGCAGCAACCATAGAAAATGTTCCTGATCATGAGCCATACAGAAGATGCAGATACGAAAAAAAGTAGAAATATCATTTTACACTGAAAATGGTAGCTCATGAAAAGAAAGAAAAACAAAGAATATGTACCAGAGAAGAAGCAGAGAAATTGGAACTCTCAGACACTGCTGCTGGTAGTTCTGTCCAACTACTCTGCAAAGTGATATGGTGATACCACAAATAAATGGGACAATAAATTGCATGCACTCCAGCAATGCTTTTAGTGGGTATACTAAGATCACAAATTAAAGATAGAAATATGAACACCCATGTTAATCAAAGTACTCTTCAAAATATCAAGAAATTGGCAATAACCAAAAGCCAATGAATAGAAGATTGGATAAAGCAACTTTGGTACCTACACACAATGGGATACTATATATGTGTAGGAAATACTGGAACACAGACAAAACTCATCACTACACACATAGACCTAGACAACATTATGCTGAGTGAAAGCAGTCCATCTCAAAAGGGCAAATATTGCATGAGACCACTATCAGCATAAACAACAACAGAGTCTCAGACCTGCTCTCAGATTAGGTAATCATTTCATATGATGCCCCAGGCAATGTTGTTACATGACTCTAATGTTTATTACTCTATGACATTTCTATCTCAAAAATATAAAATGAAAATAGTGCTTCAATGGAAGCTCCACCTTGGACGGGGACATTTTGGCATTTAGCAGGAAAAGATCAAATAACTCTTGCAATGCAGCAGCAGCATAGGGTTAGCTCAGCTCAATTTAATAGTATAACTTACTTTGCTGTTATTAAAGGAATGGAAATATTCCATTGGACTTAAAGCTGGGATATCCTGGTATGGGAGGCGCAGATGACTGCTAACCCAAAGCCATGGGCTTCAGAGTATGACCCAAGGATTTCACATGGTAAAGCCAAATTCAGAGGAGGGAATGTTATTAGAGGTTAAATCCGTGGGTATTAGAGTTGAAGTTCTTTCTTTGCTTCTTTTGCTTGGCTTTGCACTCTCCAGAAACAAACATCAAAAATCCCCCAAACCTCACTTGCCTTTCCAGCACTCTCAGGTGCATTCAGGGTTATTATATTTAATGATGGTTAGTTTTGTGATGGGGCTTTGCTAAAGGGAGTGGTGATTAATCTAATCTTCTGACTTTGCATTATTTTTAAGGGAGCATCATGAACCAAAGTCTGGGTTGGGACCTTGAAAGTATCCATGTTTCTCCCTCAGGGGAATTATGGGCCCAGGAGAAATTTCTGACCCTTTCTCATCCTCCCTCCGACACCCATCTTTTCCACCAGTTAGTTTTCCACATGTGACGATGACATCCTTATTTTGGTGTCAATCGCTTGTACACTTGGGCAATTATCTTATGGATGACAGGAGTTGTGTTATGGGGGAAATTTTGTTCCCTATGTTCCTCTTGGTGTCTGTGTGGATTAATCAGTGCCGTAAACTCATATAATCAGATATCATGTTTTTCCAAACACTATAATTCGCAGCTATTTGCCCCAGGACAACCTTCCCCTCAGCTATCTTTATAATGAAAGCATCTCCCAAGGAGTGCATTAGTCTGCTGATGAAGAGCAGCCTAGCCTAGCCCTTAAATTCGAGGAACGAGAGTGCACAGCCATGGACTGCCCAGGTTTCCCCATTCACTGAGCAGGTGTGATTATGCACAAGTCCCAGTGGAGTTTGCTGACCTAAGGTTCCCTGGTGGCAATTATAAAAAAGGAAGAAAAGATGATGAACAAGATAAACAGTGGATATGTGTGATAGTTTCCTGGACAGGATGTCTTTGTGTTTCCAGATGTCTAGGGTAAAGAGCAGCTTGTAGAGTCTGGGGTAGACCCAAGGCCGACTAAACAATGTCTGAGACTCTCCTGTCTCTCTTGTCCTGTCTCTGCATTTACCAGCAGCAGTTATGACATGGATTGCATCAGCCAGCTCCAGGGAAGGGCCTGCAGTGGGTCTCAATTACTAGTACTAATGTTGGTACACATCCTACATAAGCTCAGTGGGTGGCTGACTGGCAGTTCCCAGAGACAATGACAAGAACATTCCCCATATTCAAATAGTCAGGCTCAAAGTTAAGGACATAACCTGTATCACCAAAACAGACACAGTAAAGGGAATCATTAAACGTTTATACATAAATCTCCCTACAGTGGGATACTGGACTAGAATGATTGCTGAGGACCCTAAGACCCAGGGCTCAGTTCCAGCAGACCAAACAGAGAGGAGTTAAAAGCTGGCTTGCTGTCTGTGTGTGGGGCTTCCTCTCTAGCTCACCATTTCCCTTGAGGATCTCTCTAGATGTGTGGGTTTGTATCAAAAACCAAAAGCCACACATGGAGGCACATCATCCAGAAGGAACGAGGCAAAGCTGACGGACCTGTCGGCTCTGATGCAACCCTGTCCCCAGTAACTGATACCAGGAGGAGAGGATATAGGATGGTCAAGACTTCCCTAAATTTTGCTCAGTCCAGGGTAGACCAGCAAGAGCATAATGGTATCCTCAAGCCATAATTGCTCATCAGAGTTGGCAGGTGGGTCTAAAAAACTGGTGGCCTAAATCCTGCTACCATCCTAAGCCACTGACTGGGAATCAGGACAGAAGAAGTGATTGGTTTCAGAGGACACATTTGGAGCCCTTGGAATAGTGTGCTCCTGTGCTTGAAGCAAGGAGAGGTGCTTATTCCTGAGTAAAACGCTACATGTTCGCTTGTGAGGCTGAGTGAATATAATTACCGAACGTATTCATAATGTGTCAGCTCTTAGAGACCATGTTAATTTAAATAATTTCATTTCATAACTTTAATTTAAATATAAGTGAAAATCAATAAATTTTCATGTAACTTTCATTTTATTTAACTCATGAATTACAGGAGACACCTAAGCACCATGTTGGGGGGAAGCTCAGTCCAAAGGAGAGATCCAGGTGCTAGAACAAGGTCCTGGCCCAAAGCCCTGTATGCATTCCTAGCTTACAACCAGGCCAGCATGCCAGACTTAAGACAAAGCCATCTTGGAAGAAAAGGCTCCATTAATCTGCTGAGCTTTTCAATTGGGCACTAGATAAGATCTGGAATGGAACAATCTCCTCCATGCCATTTCTTAGATATAGAGTCAGAAAAACAGAAACAAAATCAGAATTTTTAGCTGCAAAGCTTTATTCTTATTTACCATTTAACTGAACACAGCCAGTGTAAATTTGATTGTATATTCCTTTGATCATATTTTAGATCATTTTGACATTCCAGAATATTGAGGTACTTAGTGCATCTGAGTAAATGACTGACCAAATCCAACCCCATATTTGGTGCACTGGAAAACAAGCCCAGTATATCTGAGTTCAGAGGCCCAAAATGTTCCTGGATAGTTCAGGGAGTAGTCCTGAGCTCATTAAGGACATGTTTAGTAGACTTGACAGGAAAGTTATGTGCAGGCAGATAATGTCATCAGGTGACACTGAAGCACTCCCATACTAACCACTGTCATGAAATGAACTGAGATGAGCATGGCAGTAACAGTCTGACAGGAAGGTGACTTGGACTAATGTGCAGCTACGTCACAGGATGGAACTTAAAACTGGTCAACCAACAAGAAGTACAGATGCTATGAGATGGGAGTTTGCTGAAATGACAAAGTGATGTCATATTAGTCTGCATTTGAAAAGTAAACTAACTCAATGGCCTCCAAATGATCAATGTTAGTGTCCTGTGCTTGAATTCTTGGATTTTGGTGAAATTTATGATTCTTTTTTTGCAAAGCAATAGCTGATTCCCATCTGCAAATTCTGGGCCAGAGAATTCCAGGTGACCACAAGCTTGTGCTCATATCCTCACACCATTGATATATGCATCTATACAGATATCTAAAAATATTATAACTGGCCAGAAAATGAGTGTGGCCAACTCTAATCTGGGGAAAATAATATTTGTTATGAGGGAGCAAAATGAGGAAGGAATCTGAATGGGGAATGGCTTTGTAAACTGCATGTTTAGAGACAGTCTCACTGATTCCATAGTCAGTAAGATGAGCTATTTTCCTTGAGTCTAGGGAATAAGCTCAAAGATCACATCCCCGAACAGTTATCAGGGAGCTGTGTACAGTGAATAAATGGAGAGGCTGAATGCCACGATCCGCGGGACTCAGTTATTTGAGGAGTTCCGAGGGGGACCCAGCCTGAAAGAGAAACGGGCGAGAGAGAGGAGCGAGACCAAGCAGATTCTTGTCAAGGTCTCAGTTTATTGCTACACAAGCTTCTTTTTAAAGGGTGAGGCAAACAAAGGAATTCCAAGGGAAGATTAAAAAAAAGGGAGGACTGGGGTGTAGAGCACACAGGGCGGACAGACACAAATCTACGGCTGGAATGTCTGGTGCTGGAATAAACAAAGGTGGGCCATCTGGTATTTGTCAGGGTAAGATAAGGTTGAGGCTGCCGGGCAGGCAATATGGAGTTGGTTTTGTCAGGCTGATTATGTCCGGTTCCCAACATCTCCCCCTTCCTTACATTATTAAAAAAAAAGGGGGGTACGGCGTGCAGTGACCATCCTTCAGAGAATTCCGCCTGTCTTAGGTGGCTAGGGCGCAACTCAGTCCTTACCCGTCATCGGCTAGGAGGCCCTCTTGGCGGCCAACGCCTGTCCTAGGTTGGTAAAGAGTGCCCCCAGTCCTTATCCGTCATTGGCTGCAAACTCAGCACTGAAGGCGCGGGGGGGGGGGGGGGGGGTGTCTTACAACTGACAAATATGCCGCTTTTGGTCTTACAATTTGGTCAAATATGCCACCCCGATGAGGGCAACCATGGCCCGGTCACGCGCCGCAGGGGAGGGAACAAAACAGATGTTTGTATGCACTGACAATGTTATCAATGGCTTTTAGCCCAAGTCCAGGCCCTGAGCGGCCAGAATTGAGGCAGAGTGACCTCAGATACAAGGGTGGAGAGTCGTAATCCCGGGGGCTCTGTTTCCCGGGACAGGTCCTCGTGAGATGTCACGTCATCAAGCTCTTGGGTGTCGATTCGATGGTAATGAACGGAGACCGGCTTTGAGCGTAAGGTGGCGTCAATCTGTGACTTAACAAAACTGGTTAACTTGCTAAAGGCCCAAGGGCCAAAAGTTAAAAGTAGAATAGGACCTACAAGAGGTCCCAACAAGCTGGGGAGTAAAGTGGAGAGCCAAGGGGAAGTAGAAAACCAATTTTTATACCAAGATTCCTGCTGTTCTCTTTCCTTTTTTCCAAGCTGTCTCTGACCTTTTGCAAACTGTTTTCCACCAATCCTAACTTATCCACATAAAAACAACATTCTTCCTTAAGCACGGCACATAGGCCACCTTGCAAGAAAAGCAAATCTAGCCCTCTTCTATTTTGCAAGACTACTTCGGCGAGGGAGCTCACTGAATCTTTGAGATTGGCAAGCCCCGCCTGTAGGTCTTGAAGATCTTTGTCGATAGCTGCACTTAACTGGGTGTACTGTTGATTGGTGGTAATCAATGAAGCAATTCCAGTACCTGCCCCAGCGGCTCCGAGGCCGAGGACCACAGCTAAGGTGAGTGCAGTGAGGGACTCACGTTTGACTCTTGAGGGGGGAGGCGTTTTTTGTTCCCCAAACTGCAAAAAATCTGCGGGGCTGTGGACAGTTAAATGGGGCAAAAGTAAAACTTGAACACAATATTTCTTATTTTTTAAAAAGGTGGCGGTGATTATGAAGGTGGTTAATCCTGAGGAGCAAGCAAAATAGGAATGATTTGTAGAAGAAACATACGTAAAAGAAGCATTCACTACAAGGGTTTGGTTACAAATATCAACTAATTCTTTGGGTGGTAGCATATGTGGTCCTAGAAGGCAGAGTCCCGCCCCTGAGATCTGAGAGTGAGGCCCTGCTGCTCCTCGGGGTTCCATCGAAGCTCAGTAGTTGAGTTCGTGAATACTGGGTTGCCAAAATGAGCTACTCCTTCATAAAAAGGGGGAAGGGAGGAATAACACACCCAACAGTTATCTGAAAAAGTAAGGTTAGATTTTTGAAGGGTGTGCACTGAGGCGTTAACTACTGCCAACAAAAGATCCGCGGTTGAGGGGGGCCCTACGGGGAGGGTAGGTTGAAACAATGCTGAGGAATGGGTGACAGAGGGGCTTTTTGTAGGAGCAGCCGGATTATGCCTTAGTACAGGGGCTTGGCCATGGCCCCGACCATTGTGGAGCTCCAGATTAGGCCCAACAGCGGCTGGACGTTGGGCGTTGGGAAGTGATTTAGTTAATTTTATTTTAAAGGTAAGTCCTATGTCTGGCCCGGCTTTATATATGCGAAGGCCCCACTTAAACCCTACACTTGTGCCTGCTGACTTCCAGGCCTGTAGAGACACACAAAAAAGAGGAGCATCTCTCAGGGGGTTGTTTTCTCCCTGGAGGGCATTATTTCCGGCTGTTGGTCCATTAATTTGACCAGCCTGTCTGGTAGCCATCTGGCATTTTGTGCTTTGGAGTCATAGACACACGTGTGTCATTTTCCCCAAATGAGGACCGGGTCTGGTCCCTGCCATTTATTGAGCAGGGGGTCCTTCCATAATGCCTGTGCGTAGCCTCCGGCTATGGCTGGGTGCCAAAGGCGATCAGCAGCCGTTTTGCCACTGGCATCGTAAGTGAGGAAATTTAAAACAAACAGTGCGTGGTTTAAAAGAGTTTTGGAGTTGCCAGAGCGGGGATATAAAGACTCCCCCCCTGACTGTAGTTTGAAAAGCATGTCTTTTAAAGTTTGGTGCGTTCTCTCCACAATGCCCTGACCTTGAGGGTTGTAAGGGATGCCAGTAACATGGTGGATGCCCATTTGTGCGCAAAATTGTTTAAAAGTGGAGCTGGTATATCCAGGGCCATTGTCCGTCTTAAGTACCTTGGGTTGAGGGGTGGCAGCCAAGCAAGAGAGATGTGATAAATGACGTGCTTGGTGGCCTCCCCAGTTTGAAGGGAGGCACAAATGAAGCCGTTAAACGTGTCGACCGAAACATGGATATATTTAAGTTTGCCAAAGGGTGGGTGGTGGGTAACATCCATTTGCCACAACTCTCCAGGCACGAGCCCACGGGGGTTGACCCCGTTGTGAGGCTCGGGTAAAAGGGTCAAGCAGCCTTTGCATTGTCGTACAATTTGTCTGGCCTGCTCCCGTGTAATGGAATATTTGAGCCTGAGGGTATGGGCATTAAGGTGGTGTAAATCATGTGCCTTTTGGGCTGCTTCAAGGGGAGTTATAGAGAGGTTGGCTGCAATTAATTGCGTGGCTTGGTCTAGCAGATTGTTTCCTTCCGACAACGGTCCTGGCAATCCAGTATGGGCACGGATGTGGCCTATAAAAAACGGGGCTGTACGGGCAAAAATTAATTTTTGTAATTGGGAAAACAAGGGGGAGGCATTAGTTGTAGGGTGGATATAAGGGACCGTTTCTAAAAGCGGAACAGAAGCGGCGACATAAGCACTGTCAGTATACAAATTAAAAGGATTATCTGGCAAGGTCTTAAAAATTTTTATGATGGCGCTTAATTCCACTGACTGAGCTGAGGAGAACTTGGTCCGAAATTGAGAGACCTGCCCATTTATGCTTAAGGCGGCCATTCCAGAAGACGATCCGTCAGAGAAAACCAACAGGGCCCCCACAACTGGAGCCATCTTAGTCCAATGGGGGAAAATAACAGGGGATCTTTGGAAAAACTGGATTAATTTATCGGCCGGATAATGAATATCTATGGAGCCCTGAAAAGAAGTACAATTAACAGCCCAATCATCATCACTTTGGAGGAGCCACTGGACCTGGGCGGCGGTGTACGGCACAATTATAGTCTCAGGATCTCTACCAAACAGTTTTAAAGCAGCTTCCCTGCCAAGGCATAAGAGTTGGGCAACCAGATGAGGGTAAGTAGGTAATACTCGGTTAGGGGAAGCGGGCAAATAAACCCAAAATAAAGGCTCGAGCTGCCAGAGCAACCCTGTGGGAGAATGGGGGGTGGGGAAAATAATAAAATTGAACAGCAATTCTGGGGAAAAATAACCAATGCTTTGATTGTTAATGGCTTGCTAGACCTGGGCTAAGGCTTGTTGGGCCTCAGGGGTGAGCGCGCGAGGGGAAGAGGGATCAGCATCTCCCCGCAAAATGTCAAATAAAGGCTTAAGTTCTTTGGTAGTGAGCTTCAAGTAAGGGCGGAGCCAGTTAATGTCCCCGAGTAACCTTTGGAAGTCATTTAAAGTATGCAATGCGTCAGTACGTAACTGGATCTTTTGAGAATAAACTCGATTAGGTAACAATTCAAACCCCAGAAATAATTGTGGGGGGTGGACTTGAATTTTCTCCGGGGAAATTTGGAGACCGCTATTTTGGAGGGCAATGATGAGTTGCTGTCCCACCTGATGGAGCTGTTGCTCGCGGGGCCCTGCCAACAAAATGTTGTCCATGTAATGGATAATATATAAGTTAGGAAATGACAAGCGGAAGGGGTCAACCGTTTGAGCCACATATTTCTGACACAGGGTGGGGCTTGTGGTCCCCCCCTGCGGGAGGACCCGCCACTGAAAACGAGGGGAAGGCCCTACGCAATTAATTATAGGGAGACTGAATGCAAAACGCTTGCAATCCTCAGGGTGAAGAGGGATAGAAAAAAAAACAATCTTTAAGATCAATAATTAGTTTAACAAAATTTTTAGGAATAGCTATTGGCGAAGGGAGACCTGGTTGTAGGGCGCCCATAGGAACCATGGTTTTATTAATTGCCCTTAAATCTTGCAACAACCGCCACTTCCCTGTTTTCTTTTTAATAACAAACACAGGCGTATTCCAGGGCGAGGTGGAGGGTTCAATGTGTCCAGCCTCCAGCTGTTCCTGCACCAACTGTGTGGCGGCGGACAACTTATGTGATGGGAGGGGCCATTGGTCAATCCAGACAGGCTCATCACTCTTCCATGTAATCTTTTCTGCCTGGAGTGCAGGAGGAGCAATGGCCCTTACAAAAAATGATTAGAAAATCCTAAGCCTGTGCGATCATTTTTTGGGACAGCTGCGACGGGCGTTGAGTCTCCCTGACTTAGTTTGCCTAATCCCTGCCCGGGCAAATAACCCTGGGAAAGCATTTGTTGGGAGACGACTTCGTTAGGGCTGCACATAAAAACCTTCATTTGAGAAAGAACATCCCTGCCCCAGAGATTGACGGGCAGGCCGGGAACAACAAAAGGCTGAATTGTACCTGTATTGCCCTCGCTATCCTCCCAGGTTAGAAGTTGGGAACTTTGCAGGGTATTTTTTGACTGCCCAATCCCTTGCGGATGAGTTAAAGAGGCCTATAAAGGCCAAGCAGAAGGCCAGGAGCTTTGAGAAAGGACAGTGGAGTCTGCTCCAGAGTCTAAGATGCCCTCAAAGGCCTTTCTCTGGATCTTAAGAGTAAGTGTTGGGCGATCCTTAGTAATGGCCTGGACCCAATAAAGGTCAGAGGAGCCCGGTCGGGAGGCACCACGAGTATTGCTGATCGCCGGGTGAGAAGTGTTCAGAGGCAGCGGTAGGGCCTGGAGCCAGGCGCTGCCCTCGCAGGATGGAAACAATACCTTTAGAAACACTTGCCAAAATCTTTATTTCTCCTGCATAATCACTATCTACCAATGAGGGGTGAACAGTAATACCATTTAGGGTGGTTGAAGAGTGTCCCAAAATCAGAAAAAAAGGTGCCTGGTGGTGGGGGGCCAAAAATTCCAGTGTCGATAATTCGCACTCCATCTTCGGGGGTTAGTATTGTGGGGGTGGCGGTACACAGGTCCACTCCTGCATTTCCTGGGGTGGCCCGGTACAGGGAGGGTCGGGCTGCCGGCTGTTCCCCAAGGCCGGAACAAAGGGAATGGGTTCAAGGGCTCGGGGCTGGCCCCGCTGGCCGTTTCCCGAGAGCGGAGGCAAGGGACGCCTGTTGATATCGGTAATGGAGCGGCAGGCAGTAACCCAATGCTTTCCCTTTTTACATCGGGGGCAAGGGGTAGCGGGGATGGCGGGGCAGGCGCTCGATTCCGCAGGGGAGGTAATTTTAGTGAAGAAGGGGGCTGCGACAGGGCACTGCCGGGCGAACTGTCCTGGTTGGCCGCACTTAAAACAATTTTTCGAAGAATTATTGACCTGCAAGGCGGCGCCCACTGCAAGATAAATGGCCTGGGAAACCTTAGCGGAAAAAGGGTCGATATCCTGGCACAAGTGTAACATTTCATCAAGGGTCTTATCTCTAGCCTTGCCGCGCATAACCGCCCTGCAGGAGAAATTAGCATTTTCATAGGCCAGCTGTTTAATGAGCTTATCACTAGCAGCCTCATGGTCGAGGGTCCGTTCGGCCCCTTCCAAAAGGCGGCTAATGAACTCATTGTATGGCTCCTGCAGCCCTTGAGTTATTTTAGTGAGGGGGATAATGGCTGAACCTTAAGTGGGAAGCGCTCGCCACGCGCCAAGGGCGGCATTGGCAGTTTGGGCTAAGAGACCGATTGGGAAGCGTTGCTGGTGTGTTTCAGCAGCATACTTGCCCTGCCCACTAAGCTTTTTAAAGGTCCAAGCAGCCGAAGGTGATCGAGGGGATTTGAGGTTAGTGGCGGCAATAGACTGACATCTATCCAAAAAATCGGCTTTCCAAGTTAAAAACTGGACTCGAGTCAAAACAGCCTGCACTACTTGCGTCCACTCGGCGGGAAGCATATGGCCCTCGCGGGAGACGGCGTCCAAAACACTTAAGGTGTAAGGGGCGTTGGCTCCGTAAGTTCGGACTGCGGTGTTGAGTTCCTTTAAGTTTTTAAGGTGGATCTTACGGAATTCCCGAGTTTTAGAGCCAGTCCCCTGTACAGGCGGCTCCTCATCTTCGCTCCCGCTTTCGTTTTCGTTCTCAGACCCCGACGTGTTATCGTTTTTCGCCTCCCCGTCCTCGTTACCAGAGCCCACGGGCGGGGAGCCGGCGGACTCTGCCTGAGGGTTATCAGGGGTGGACCTTGGGGAGGACCTGGTGGAGCGGGTGAGAACGGGGAGCAAGAGCTGGGCAGGTTTGGCCTTCTTTGTTTTAGGGACATGCTCTTTAGCGGACCCGCAAGGGTGTGCTGCCTGGCAAGGTGAACAAAAAATAGTTTCTCGGAGGGACGTTTGAAGGGAGGAAAGTGTTAAAATAAGATTAGTCCCAAGAAATTGTTTGTGCGTAAAGCAATTTTATCAGGATGTTATTATTACACTATGCAAGCTATTACCTTTTGCTCTTACCCGTTTGCACGCACCCTCCCCATTCCCTCTGGAGCTGTCCAGCCTCAGTCCATTTGAAATATTTTATAGGCGACCCTTCCTTTTCTCCCCTTTCCCTCCCAGTGACAGCCCTCCATTAGCCTCATATTTACCATATTTTTCTTTACTCCGCAACCTCCTTAGACAACACGTTAACTCCGTTATCCCTGAATCTTCTCCAGCCTCTCCCAACCTCCCAGTCAGTACATCCTGGAGATACCGTATTAAATCTTTAACACCCAAACCTTTGGCACCTCAGTGGGAAGGTCTGTACACTGTCATTCTCACCACTCTCTCGGCTGTCAAAGTAGTAGGTCTACACTCTTGGATATACCTCTCCAGAGTCAAACCAGTAACCAAAGTTAATCATGTTCCCCAGTGGTCTGTTCAGTCTACTGGTCCTATGTCTCTCCGCCTCACTCGCCTCACCAAACCAGCCAGCTAAGCCTAGCATTAACTTCCCCTTTCGCCTGGAGGTTTTTTTCTCACTGAAAATGTAACTAACCCCCAATATCACCAGCATCACCTACTCACTGGAAAAAGTTATCTCCTAGCCACAGCTGATTGCCTGGTCACTAGTTATTCTGGCCCAGTCTACCTTAATTTCACCTTGTTCAAACACAGTTCCAACTCCCTGAATGCGCACCTTCTCCCAAAACCAACTTCCCCCATCGTTTGTTTTCTATATGACCAAACCTCTAACCCCGCTTGTGCACAAAAATGGGTAAAACAAAACACAGGGTGCCCTGAAGGTCCTACAATATTCACCATGCTCGCCCCTACCCTGTAACCAAATCCCACCTGTTCTTTTGGTCAGGAATACAATTCCCCTTAACCATCCCTGACCCGTACAACAACAGATAGACCAAACCAGTCAAGGGAGGCTGGTATTTTAACTCCCACAGCACATATCCTAATGCTAAACTGTTCATATAAAGGTTGTTAGCCCAGGTCCAATCCACCATCCACCGTAATATTCAGATCCCAAAACAGCAACTCATTAACCAAATTTCTAAACCTTCCAAGTCTCTCTTCTCCTGGATCGCCCTGCTACAGCAGGGACTGGCCATCACCAACCTTGCTAAATTAGGCAACCTTTCCACCTGCCTCATGTGTGCAGCCCTGGAATGCCCTCCTCTAGCAGCAGTCCCAGTTCCCAGCTGGTCATCTGCACTTAAGGTCTCCACCATGCAACCCATAATTATCCCCAATGTCCCTCTGTACTTCACACCAGGGTACGCACAGGTGCCGTTTTGCTACTCCAATGCATCCACTCAACTGTGCAACACCACAATGCCATCCTCCCAGCCAATAACAGCACCAGCAGAATTTTTCTTCTGGTGCAATTATACACTCACCAAACTTCTTAACATCAGTAGCAGGTCTGCCTTCTTGTGCCTACCTGTCACTCTAGTTCCGCAGCTCACTGTCTACACCCCAGCTAAATTCCAGAACAAATACACCCAGACACATAGTCACCACAGTAAAAAAGCAGTTTTTCTCCCCGTTATTGTAGGCCTTTCCCTAAGCGTACTCACCAGTCGCGGTGGGACTGAGTGGTGGCACCCTGGGACACTCCATCACCACAACCAATCAGTTAGCTGAACGCTTCCAATCGACATTCGATATCTCCGCAGAATCTTTAGACTCCTTACAAAAACAAATAACCTCTATTGCTCAAGTTACCTTACAGAACCGTCGCGCTCTAGACCTCATCACGGCAGAAAAGGGAGGAACCTGCCTCTTCCTCCAGGAGGAATGCTGTTATTACATCAATGAGTTGGGAATTGTGAAAACCAATATCCAGATCACTAACAAACTAAGCCGTGAGTTACAGAGCACCAGGCCAACAACAGATGGAACTATTCCCTGGTGGAGCACTTCTCTGTACTCCTTTTTAGCCCCCATAATAGGACCCATAATTTTAATTACACTTTTATTTTTAATTGCTCCTTGTTTTATCCAGTTTTTCCAAAACAGGCTCCGCAACATCACCCAAGCTGCAGTTCACCAAATGATGTTGCAGCTGCATGAACCCCAATATGAAACTGTCTGGGAGCCTCGATATGAATTCCCCCATCGTGCGTCGACCCTAGAATCCCAGTACTCCGCCTTACAAAGCCCCCCTCCCCCCTTAAATCGTCGTCCATGGTCAGCATGAAGCAGTTACGGAAAGACAACATCGTCCATTTTCCCTATAGGGTGGAGTCTGGGATGAAGGATCTTAGCACAAGTAACTCCATTTTGATTTTGGAACTATGTTAAGTTCTTGTAACTTACCCTGTACCTACCCCCCCTTGTGGGAAGCCGCAGCTCTCGCCGCCATTACAAGATGGCGCCGGGCAGTCAGGGCGGTGGCCCAGTTAAGTGGTAAACAACCACTTAGAGCATGCGCACTGCTTAGATGACGTAGTCATAACTCCACCCTGGAGTATGCTAATAAGGGTTCTGGTGAACACACCAATCAATGCACAGCACGTCCCCATAGAGCGCATATAAGCAGCAGTAGTTTGGGGCTTCAAGGTCTTTTTCCGCATCTGCAAATCGAACCCACATTAAACGCCTGTGGAAGAATCCTGTTGTGGCGCGTCCTTCTTGCTGGCGAGACTGAGCGCGCGACAAGTGGTGCCGAAACTCGGGAACGACCACCTCCGGCATGAGCGGAGACCCCCTGTCATCAGGGAGGATTCAGAACCGCACGGCGTGGGAAGAAATGGTAAGTTCTGAGAGACATGAGCCTGAATGATTGTTAAGCCGCTTGCTGGTGCTTGAGTGTTGGCGTGTGAATACTTCCGCTTTCGGTTTTAACGGCGAACAGCCAGCTGCCTTTTCTTTATCGCGCATAAATCGGGTGTAGATAAATCCGTGCGCGCCCGTGTGTTAAGTCTTTGTATACATAAGCAGGCAACATGGGGAACGCGGCAATAAAGACTATGGTTACGGCTCTCGATGCCCTATTGAGAAATAGAGGATTAAAAATTTCAGAACAGACTTTGTGTAAATTTGTAAAAAACATAGATGAGATAGCACCATGGTTTGTTTCCACAGGCTCGCTAACATCCGCGAGCTGGAATAAGCTAGGGCGAGACATAGACCGAGCCGCTGAAGCCGGACGGCTGAAGCCGGGGATTAGACCCATTTGGAAGCTAGTGAAAGCATGCATTGAGGACAAAGAGTGTGAGCAGCCATTGCGCCAAGGGCAGCAGGCTTTAGAAGATGTTCAGGAGAGCATGTCAGAAACAGAGCGGGAGGAAGAACAAGGAGCTCGTAGGAAGCAGCACAAAGCTGTTAAAAATGAGGAGGCTGCGCAGTTAAAATTAAAAGAGGAAGTTGATCAACAGAAGAAGAGCCGTGCCCGCCATTCGGAGCCCTTGTACCCGTGGCGAGAACTAGAGCTTCTTGAGTTATCAGAGGAAGAAGAGGAACAGTTAGAGGAGGCAGCCGCTCGCTACGAGGAGGGACGGTATAATGCTTTTCAAGTAACCGCTGTGAGCCTGTCCACACCACCCCCTTATAGCGAGAACAGGCAGAAAGGGTGTGGATACTCCTTTTGCCCACCCGGTACCCGCAGAGCAATACAACAAATGTACCCAGTATTTGAAGACCAGAATAATGCTCGTTATCATACGCCTTTAGAGCATAAGCAAGTGAAGGACTTAGCTGAAGCAGTAAGATCTTATGGTGTCAATGCAAATTATACTCAGTCCCTGATTGAGAGACTTACAGGCAATGCTATGACACCTGCTGATTGGACTTTTGTTACAAAAGCAGTCTTGACAACAGGACAGTATTTGGAGTGGAAATCCTTGTGGCAGGACCTATTAATGGCTCAGGCTAGGAAAAATGCCGCGGCGGGGCAACCCGCATGGAATTTTGAAATGCTGACAGGTCAAGGAAGATGGGTTAACAATCAAACAGCCTTCCCAATACAGGTATATCAACAAATAAATACTGCCGCGAGCAAGGCATGGAGGACCTTGCCTAATAAAGGAGAGGTTAGAGGTAACTTAAATAAAATTATACAGGGACCTACTGAGCCTTTCTCAGATTTTGTCGCCCGTATGTTGGAAGCGGCAGGAAAAATCTTTGGAGATCAGGAAACAGCCATGCCTCTCATTGAGCAGTTAGTTTTTGAGCAGTGTACTAAAGAATGTAGAACAGTTATAACGCCCTGGAAGTCCAAAGGACTGCAGGCATGGATGAAGGCTTGCAGGGAAGTTGGTGGTCCTTTGACAAATACAGGATTGGCTGCTGCAGTATTGGCGGCCCTAAAAAGAGGCCCCCTAAAATGCTTTCAGTGTGGTAAGGAAGGACACATTAAAAAACATTGCCCTACTGGCACCGCGAGTCAAACTAGGATAGGGACCAAAAGGACCCCGGGAGTTTGCCCTCGGTGTGGTAAGGGTAGACATTGGGACAACGAATGCAGATCTGTGAAAGATAGCAAGGGGCGCCCCCTAGAGCAAAATGACTAGGAGCCAAAAAACGGGAAGCGGGGCCCTCATCCCCAGGGCCCGCAAATGTATGGGGCAATCCAGGAGGAGGGCCTCCGCCCACTGGGGAGGCCACTCCCAAAAGGGCCACTGCGGGATTCGCAGGGGTGGACCTCAGTTCCACCACCAGAGCAGTACTAACGCCACAGCAGGGATGCCAGCCCATCCCTACGGATTTTTATGGTCCCCTTCCAGAAGGCACCGTGAGCTTGCTGCTTGGTAGGTCCTCCACCACCTTAAAAGGCTTAATTGTGCACCCAGGAGTCATTGATCAGGATTTTACAGGACAAGTAAAGGCAATGTGCTCCTCCCCACGAGGAATATATGCCATCTCACCTGGAGACCGTATCGCGCAGCTCTTGGTGTTGTCTAGCAAGCATGCACTATTCCCAAGTACTAAAGTTAGTAGAGAAAAAATGAGCTTTGGATCATCAGGAGAAGCTGGGGCCTTTTTCTCAGTGCAGTTAGATCAACCCCCAACTTTGACATTGGACATTGAAGGGAAAACCTTTGAAGGTATATTAGACAAAGGGGCAGACAAAAGCATTATATCCACCAAATGGTGGCCTTCCTGCTGGCTGGTAACACAATCTTCACAGTCTCTACAAGGACTCGGGTATGCATCCATGCCTATGATAAGCACCAGACGGTTGCACTGGAAAGCTGAGGAAGGACAATCAGGCCAGTTACAACCATATGTCCTCCCCTTACCTGTAAATTTGTGGGGAAGGGACATGTTGACAGACCTAGGATTAATACTAACCAATGATTACTCACCTATAAGTCAAGAACTTATGCAAAAAATGGGATATGTACCGGGAAAGGGAGTTGGGAAACACCTACAGGGTCGTCCTGAACCAATAGAGGTAGCAGTGAAGAAAGATCGCACAGGTCTGGGTTTTTCCTAGGGGCCACTGCGGAGCCGCTACCCATTCCGTGGCTCTCAGCAGAGCCAGTTAGGGTACCACAGTGGCCGCTCCCAGTAGAAAAATTAATTGCAGCACAAAGGCTAGTTAAGGAACAGCTAGAACTAGGACATTTAGAACCATCCGTGTCCCCGTGGAACACACCCATATTTGTTATTAAGAAAAAATCAGGGAAGTGGAGATTGTTGCATGATTTAAGAGCCATCAACGCCCAAATGTCACTCATGGGCCCTGTGCAGAAAGGCCTCCCATTGCTATCTGCAATACCTAAAGGCTGGACCATCATTATAATAGACATTAAGGATTGTTTTTTCTCCATCCCTTTGCATAAGAAAGATAAGGAAAGATTTGCCTTTACCCTACCCTCCATTAATCATGAAGAACCTGACAAACGCTTTCAGTGGCGAGTTTTGCCACAGAAAATGGCCAATAGTCCTACTATGTGCCAGTTATTTGTGGACCACGCACTAGCACCCGTCAGAGAAAAATTTGGTCAGTTAAAAATCTACCATTACATGGATGACATATTAATAACTGGAGAAGAGGAGCCAGATGTGCAGCAGGGATACAGAGAGGTAGTTAAGGAATTAGAATCCCATCAGTTAGCCATAGCACCAGATAAGGTCCAACAATCTTCAATTGGACAGTTTTTAGGAGCCACAATAAGCCCTTGTCACATAATACCTCAAAAATTGACTATACGGAAGGATCAGTTAAAGACATTAAATGATTTTCAAAAGTTGCTAGGAGATATCAATTGGCTCCGCCCATATTTAAAGGTATCCACTGCTGACCTTAAGCCATTGTTCAATATCTTGGAAGGAGAAAGCCTTGTTACTTCTCCTCGAGAAATCACTCCTCAAGCCCAGAAAGTATTAGAACAGGTTGAAAAGGCCATTTCTGAAGCGCAGTTAGATAGAATAGACATAAAATCTCCTTTTCAGCTGTGCATTCTAAAAATTGCCTGCGCGCCAACTGCGGTCTTGTGGCAGACTGGGCCTTTGTTGTGGATCCATGCCCACTCCTCACCTTCCAAAACTATTGAACACTACCCTTTTATGGTAGCCACAATGGCCCTAAGGGGTGTTAAGACAGCTATTATGCATTTTGGAAGAGAGCCTAGCAGCGTCATTGTCCCATATACTAGTAAGCAAGTTTCTACACTGTGCGCCACTACAGATGAGTGGGCAATTTTTAAATGCAGTTTTAATGGACTAATAGAAAACCATTATCCTAAACATTCCTTGTTGCAATTTGTGACTGCTCATCCAGTAATTTTTCCCCATGTCACTGTTAACAACCCCATTAAGGAAGCTTTAGACATTTATACAGATGGCTCTAGTACAGGCAAAGGATGTTATGTAATAAACGATCAAGTGACTACATTACAATTTTTAGCTGATGCACCCCAATTAGTAGAATGTTTGGTGGTCTTAGAAGTTTTTAAGAAATTCACGGAGCCAATTAACATCATATCTGACTCCCATTACGTAGTCAACGCGGTGTCTAAGCTGGAAATTGCTGGCTACATTAAGCAATCCAGCAAGGTAGCAGACATCGTGTCTCAAATTAGAAAATGTATTTTGCAACGAAAACACCCATTTTATATTCAGCATATACGTGTTCATAGCTTGCTCCCGGGACCCATGGTAAAAAGTAATGATTTGGCTGATCAAGCTACAAGAGCTTTCCCTGTGTTAACTAAATCCCACTTTGAACTTGCTAAAGACTTTCATGAGCTGTATCATGTGCCTGCTGCCACCCTACGCATTAAGTTTCCAATTACTCGCGCAGAGGCTCACACTATTGTGTTGCAGTGCGCCAAGTGTGCAGAATTTATTTCCAAACCCTCGGTCGTGGTAAACCCTCGAGGCATCCGTCCTCTCAACATCTGGCAAATGGACGTTACCCATGTATCTGCTTTTGGAAAGTTGCAGTACGTGCATGTGTCAGTGGACACCAGTTCTGGCATTGTACATGCAACACCCCTAACGGGGGAAAAATCCAGCCAAGTAATTCAACACTGCTTAGAAGCCTGGAGTGCATGGGGCAAGCCCACCATGTTAAAAACAGATAATGGGCCTGCATACACTTCCACCAAGTTCCGACAGTTTTGCTTGCAAATGCAAGTGAAGCACTTCAGGGGTTTGCTGTACAATCCCCAAGGGCAAGGAATTGTGGAACGATGTCATCGCACTCTAAAGCAATATTTATCAAAGCAAAAAGGGGGAATAGAGACCGTGACGGTCACTACCCCTAGAATGGCTTTATCTCTAACCCTTTTCACCCTAAATTTTAAAAATTTGGATGAGAAAGGCCAATCAGCTGCAGACAGACACGGGCAATGGCCAAAGCCACCAAAGGAAATGGCCCGGTGGAAAAATGTCCTAGACAACAAATGGTATGGCCCGGACCTCATATTAATCATTTTGTGTTTTTCCACAGGAAGAAGAAAACCCCATCTGGGTGCCAGAGAGACTGGTGAGACTAATTAAGAAGGAGGATGAAGATCGTGGGAGCAGAAAGAATGAAGAGGACAGCGATCCATCCAGCGCTACTATTGACGCTAATGGTGATATGGGCCCCGGTAGCACAGGGAATTAAGAACAGTATTGTGTCTCAAACCGCTGAAGCGTTACTGCAATGTCAGCGTGTGGATGCCCATCTGACCTCTGGCATTTTTTAATTAAATCAAAAAACAGATTTGCTCCAGCAGCAAATCAACCAGTTTACCACTATGGTACAATTAAGCTGTGTCTCTTCCACCACAGCGCTTTGCATCACTCCAGTGTTATATGATAATTTTAGTGCATTGAGTGCTAGTATTTCTCAGTATCTCACAGGACAATGGACCAAATAGTTGAACCAGCTGCAAGAAGACCTCCTGAATCAAGTTGTCCTATTGAATGGAACACACGTGGAACCCCTTACCCTTGAAATTTTTTCTTCTTGGCTTTCATCTGCATTTTCCTAATTTAAGGAGTGGGTGGGGGTGTTTACATTTGCTGCAATAATGTGCTGTGGAGGAGTGTTGTTGCTATGATTGCTCTGCAAACTTAAAGCTCAGCAAAGGCGTGCCAAGGTCATCATTGCGCAGGTGCTCTTAGCGATTGAGTGCGGTGGTTCCCATGATCTTTGGCTTTCTTTGTTAAAAGAAAACTAACCCCCATAAGTTGTCAGCTCTCGCACGCCAAGGGGAAGACCCCATTGCACTGGGAAGAGTGACAGAAATTGGATCTTGGCCAGCCCTTGCACCATGCGGAGCTCTGCTCATTGCACGCATCAGGGTGACCAGATTTGGGTTCTTATATCCATCTTGATCTCCTGGGGCTGCTGGAGGCTCCGGGATGGATCGATGGATTAGGCCTAAAATAAATAAGAAAGGAGGAGATGTGGGAAGCCGCAGCTCTCGCCGCCATTACAAGATGGCGCTGGGCAGTCAGGGCGGTGGCCCAGTTAAGTGGTAAACAACCACTTAGAGTATGCGCACTGCTTAGATGACGTAGTCATAAATCCACCCTGGAGTATGCTAATAAGGGTTCTGGCAAACGCACCAATCAATGCACAGCACGTCCCCATAGAGCGCATATAAGCAGCAGTAGTTTGGGGCTTCAGGGTCTTTTTCCGCATCTGCAAATCGAACCCGCATTAAACACCTGTGGAAGAATCCTGTTGTGGCGCGTCCTTCTTGCTGGCGAGACTGAGCGCGCGACACCCCCTCCCTTGTATAAAACCAGCATATTTTTACTAATAGGACGCTTGCTCAGTCAGCTTGCCCAACTTCTAGACGCTTGCTCTGCTAGTTTGCCCAACGCCCACCCAACTCCCAGAAAATTTTAACAATTACTTCCTTTTCTTACAATCCCTTGCGTAAGCATAGTTATCCCCCTTTTTCCCCCTGTGCCTGTCAGAAAGGGGTATAAAAACACCATTCACACTTCCCTCTGCACGGCTTCAATAACTCAATGCCCTGAGTTGCTGATCCCGCCCGCAAGCTTCTCAATAAAGCCTGCTTCTAAAACTTTCTTAATTGGATCTCTGGTTCTGTTTCGCGCCCAAATAAACCTTACAGAAAGTTCCGCGGAAAGGCGGGCGAAATCCTTTTGGAGGTTTAAAACTTCTTTTAATTCAGCGACTTGGGAGCAAAGTTTTGCCTTTGCCTCAGAGAGGGCGGGCATTAAGGCGGCGGGGACTGGGAGAGCGGGGGCGCACATCTGATTGTTATAAGGTGGAGGTCTGGCTAAAAGGACAGGGGGCCAGTCAGGGTTATGGTAACGTGCCGCTTCTTCCTCCAGAGTGGCCACGTCCTCTGGGTCTAGGGGCTCGTCATTAGTGGCTTTGGAAAACACAGGGTAGGTAGCAGGCAAATTTTTGAGGCTATACTTCTCTTGTGGGAGGGGAAGGTAATGGGAGGTAGTGGGGGCAGGCTCCCCCGCAGCGGGCTTTTCTGAGTCAGGTTTCTCTGAACCTGGCACTTCTATGATTACCGAGGAAGATTTGGAAGGGTTTTTATCCGAACAAAGGGAAGAAACGGAGGCCGAGCGAGAAAGTGGGTGGAGGCAATATTCCGCCACCGAGAGAAGTTGTTGCTTATCTGGGTCCTTAGAAGCGGCCTCAACAATGTCCCTGATCAATCCCCAATAAGAAAAAACTGCGGCGGGAACAGCATCGGGTCCTTCTTTATGCAGTTTGTCATTTAAATCCCTCCCGACCTTTTGCCATTTCCCACGATGTATTTCAGGCCCATTCACTATAAACCATGGACAGACTTTGTCTACAAAAAGAAAGAATCTTATCAAATCCTTTTTCTTAACTCTTACTCCTCTCTCTCTGAGGGAAACTTTAAGGTCCTTTATAAAGACCATCTCTTTAGTTAGTTTTTGGCCCATCTCTATGGGACGGACGAAGTTCTACTCACCGAGGCTGATCAGTCTTCGTGAGCGGCGAAGACAGTCCACGACTTCTTCTTCATCTCTTCATCGGGGTCCGGCTGGGCGTCTTCTTCTGGGAGCTCTTCTGGAGCTGGGGGTCCAACCGGCAAGGGTCCACACCTCAGGCCCCACGTTGGGCGCCACTTGCCCTGACTGGCGGGACTCAGTTATTCGAGGAGTTCCGAGGGGGACCCAGCCTGAAAGAGAAACGGGCGAGAGAGGAGCGAGACCAAGCAGATTCTTGTCAAGGTCTCAGTTTATTGCTACACAAGCTTTTTAAAGGGTGAGGCAAACAAAGGAATTCCAAGGGAAGATAAAAAAAGGGAGGACGGGGGGTGTAGAGCACACAGGGCAGACAGACACAAATCTACGACTGGAATGTCTGGTGCTGGAATAAACAAAGGTGGGCCATCTGGTGTTTGTCAGGGTAAGATAAGGTTGAGGCTGCCGGGCAGGCAATATGGAATTGGTTTTGTCAGGCTGATTATGTCCGGTTCCCAACAGCTGACTTTGGTTGTAAATGCACACATTTTAGATGCAGCAGAGTCCCCTGGGAAAGGGACATTTTAAATAGTGTCTATGGTCATCCCCTAAATTTGAAGGATTAGTTTTCTAGATAGACAATACTTTAATCTAGGGTGCCTGCTGGGTCTCAAGCAGATGTCTTTTTGTTCCAAACCTGAAATATTGTTATTCTTATTCTGCTCCCCCCCCCGCCCCGCTCCCGTTAGCTTTGACTTTCCACTCACTGCTCTGCTGTATGTTTCTACTTGATCTCCTGACTGGTTTTGCCCGAATTTTGGATGTGCTCTGGCAAACCAGGGGTTTCTCATCTCACAGTCTTGCATCAATTAGAAGTTAAAGAGTTGAAACTATTCTATTCTGGGGCCAACATTCTCCAATTGGAAACCTCCTCCCTGCGACCTTATGACACTTGAATGTCTTTATTTACATTAAGACTGGCCTTAGTTATCAAAACTTGAGACATTTTGTTTGTAGGAGTGCTGGAGTTGGTGATGGCAGTGGACCAAAGAAAACCCCTGAAGACTTTGAGGAGGTTGATAAGGAAGTGTTGGTGTGGAAAGAAAAGATGTATGGAGACTGTGGGTGTTGACGATACCCTGGTGTCCACCTGATGTTTTCAACAAATGATAGTCTGTCCACTCTCTGGGACACAGGACATACAGGAGTCCAAGGCAGGGCAGAGACCTTGAGGGGCTGGAGGGAGAGCACACTGAGCTCAGAAATACTTGGTTTTCCTTTGACCCTTAATGCTCACCGCTTAGGTCAAGTGCTCTCTCATTATAGACTAACAGGCATATGGTTCGAACAAAGAGTTACCCTAAGATGGGCTCAGAAGGTAGAGGGTTGTCTGTTCTCTATCACTTTCTGTTTATAAAGACTAGACTCCGTCACATGCAAATCATTCTTCAGGCACTAGGGTAAATTTCACCCTTTGGCTGGGAAAGCTATCAGTTCTCTTTAGACACGGCTGTAGGTCTTTTGGAAAAGTAGAGCTGTGGTCTACAGATGCTACTGCTGTGTGTTCTCCTTTGCCTGGTGACAGTTCTCCAAGGTGGGAGATTCAGATATCTGACTTGAATCTATGGGGATGGCTGTGACTTCAAGTGAATGACAGGAACCATCGTTTTTGTTTGCAGGTGTCCTGTCCCAGTTGCAACTTCAGGAGTTGGGTCCAGGACTGGAGAAGCCCTCCCAGAAGCTGTCCCTCACCTGCTCTGTCTCTGCTTTCTCTATCACAAATAGTGGTTACTGCTGGAGCTGGATCTGCCAGACCTCGGGGAAGGGGCTGCAGTGGTTGGTACACAGATGCTTTAATGGTAATACATATTTTAACCCGTCATACCAAAGCCGACTCTCAATCACCAGAGACACATCGAAGAACCAGTTCTCCCTGCAGCTGAACTCCATGACTGCTGAGGACACGGCCATGTATTACTGCGCAAGCGTCACAGCCAGGGGAAGTCATTTTCCTTCTTCAAAACAGGTTATCATGGTAATTCTCACCCTATCCGTTACTCAAAACCTGTTGACAATGAAATACAGTCATGTCCAGATTCATGCATTCAATGCACGATTTTAAATATACTGAGCTCAGTGACCTCCTACTGCCCAGGGTCAGGTCTGTGAAGGTTTCTTTCTGAATAGCTCTCTGTGCACTCTTGGCAGTGAATGACTAATGATTTTTATGTCTCAGAAAATAGTTGTGGTGATTTCTAGGGCTAAATTGGTGACGTGCCCTTAGTGATGCTTGTTACACATTGTCTCCCTAGATGCAGAAACAGTGTTCCAGGCACAGAGAGACCCCTGACACCCGGAACAGGTGAACTGCAATGACCTGTTTGGTGGGCAGAGTCATTAGTAAGATCATTCATTGGAATCAAAATGAAGGGGTCACTCATTCGAAGGACAAGTTTGATTCCAAAAGATAGTAAATGTGTCACAAGAGGAGGAAATTGAAAGCTACTTTCTCAGAATGTTCTTTAGGTCCTGTTTTCGGCAGATGCCAGGGAATGAAGTCAGTGATGATTTCCTCTCGGAAGCTGTGGTTTCTCCACCTTGTCACATCTCTCTAGAGACACCATGTGTAATAACTTTTGGGAAACGTCCTGCATTGGAACCTGCCTTCTCTTCATTGTAATGGGCTTTGTCTGTCTTTCAACATCTATCCAAAGGCAGGCTTCAGAGTAATAAGTATTGATGAGCTCTCAGTTTACACTCCAGGATACTAACTAGTGGCATTTGTAGTCAAAATTAGAAACATTTCATGCAAAAATGTATTCTCATGTTGAGTGGATATTTTCTCCACACACTCTAATGTATCTTGAAGCTTTTCATTCTAACGAATACTCACTCACAAATGTGTATTTATTCAATAAACATCTCTTAGAATGATCTCAAAAACGTTTTCTATGCCAATATTATCGTTTGGAAGCATATAATTATTAAGATTCTCAAGGAAAATGGAAAGAATGAAAAAAAGTTAATCCAAAAGAAAAACAAGTGCAGAATATAAAGACTTACAAAATAATAAAAAAACAAAAATTAAGAGAAAACATATAAAATGAACTGAGGGCAGAAAAATTGAGGGGGAAATCAGTAATTCCACAAAGGGGGGGGATAAAACCAGAAAGATAACCCAATGCATAATGACAGCAATAAATGCAGACACATCAATAATGACATGAAATATAAATGGATTCTATGCACCTCTCAAGTGGCAGAGAGAAGCACAATGGATAAGGAAACTTGATCCATAATTCTATGCTTACAAGAAACACATTTGAGACATAAAGACAAATATAACCTAAAAATGAAAGATAGAAGAAAATATATCAAGAAAATGGCAATAAAAAAGCAATATTAACCAGTGACAATTTTAAAATGGAGTACTAGCAATAAAAATAAAAAATAAAATAGACTTCAAGACCCAATCCTTAATGGGAAACAAACAAGGGCATTATATGATAAAAGGTACAAAAGAGCACAAAGGGAAAAAAAAATATATGCACTCAATGGCAGACCCTCAAAATATATTAATCACACGCTTATAGACTTAAAGAGAGAAATACATAATTTTACAGTAATAGAGTTAAATATGCCCCACTGAGTTTTACAGAACAACTCAAAAGATCAATTGGACAATAAATCTGGATAACACAATTTACTGACCTCATAGACATATAGGAAGCATACTGTGTAAGTCTGGGTAAACTAGAGAAACAAATTCACAAAAACTCATATGAACAGAGAGTTTTATATAAAAGGTAAGTGTACATTAAGAAAGCTTCCCAACCCAGTGCTGTCCAAGCCCACAAGTCCAACATTTGTCCCTATGTCGGACACTAATCCACAAAGTCCTCCTCCATCTCACAAAGCACACGCAATGATGCTGACTGCAGGAGGAAAGCCGAATCAGAGAGAGTGTAAGCATCACAGTGCTGGCAGGGGTCTCCACATAGCTGCTTCAGCACCCAGGGGTGCATCAGGGTGGGTATACAAGGCTTCTCCTCAGGGATGTCTTTCAGGAAGTGAATCTTGCCAGCTGAAGCAGGGAACTGGCTAAGGCACCTGCACCCTGGTCCAACCATCAGAGAGCAAGAGACCCAAGAACTCAAAAGGCGAGGCTCATGGAGCCATTTATCTCTCTCTGCTCTTCACTGTGAACCCTTAGAGGTACTATTGCCAATCCTTGATTGTTTGGTTACCAAAATAAACTCTTTAATTTTTAACAGAAACCCTTTTGCTCTTTGACAGGAATGATGGAAGATGAGATAGTATGTACATTTTTCTCAAGGCTGTTTATCAATCACTGCTACATGTAGAAAGGAAGGAAAGAAAGAAGGGGATGAGGGAAGGATGGAGGAAGGGACGGAGCGAGAGGAATAGAGAAGCAACAATACATGGAAATAGAGTTGCCATCTTAAGGAAATTTTATTTTTATTTATCTAGTAGCTAAATTTTGGTGACAAGGATGTATTTACTACCAATAAATTAGTTAAGAAGAATCAGATCCCAAAATAAGAACAATGAAGTCATTGGACAATCTCTATGAGTCCACTGCCCAACCTGCTTAACCCTGTGTAACACTGTAAATTTCACACTTGCCCAAAGAGCCTCCCCTGGGATATGACATATGGACACACGATAATGAAATATATATACCTCATATGGTGCCGATATTTATTCTGTATTTTCCTTCCTGACACTCTGTTGACACATTTCTTTCTAGAAAAGTATACCATTCCACCAACCTACTATCAGTTATGTCTAAATATATTGGGCAAACATGCAGATAAAGGACAGTCCCAAGTTCAGGTTAACATGGAACAGAAAAACATCGCCACATCAAATCATAAGACATTTAGAAGGAGGAATTACGAAAAACCCATCTCTTTTTAAAAGTCACAACCCCACCCTGATGCATACTCAGGAATGTTTCTGTGAAATTGGTACATACCCACGATCCCCTATATTTCCTTCGTTGTGTACATACCTAAAACTATAAACCACACTCCTCACTGTTTTTTTTCCTTAAGGAGCTTGCTTTTGGGATTCTTCTGGCTCACTCCTTTCTTATTCCAAGTAAAGCTTCCCCATTTCATTTTTATGCAGCCCATTGGTAACTTGGGACCCACTTCCTCTTGCTGTGTGTTTATTCAACATGACATTAAATATTCATCTACCCCTGCCTCCCCCACTCCCTGAGAACTGTTATTCTACAAGAGCCTGTGAGGAGTACTGCTGTGTGTTTTGACATATTTTTGTTTACTGAGTTACCTTTGGGATTGTTCCAATTTATATCAACACTGTGACCAAGAGAACAGAGCACGGACTGATGTTGTGCCATCATCACACTTGCTATGCTTGATCTCATGGCTACACCTGTTGTATCAATCCATGCCACTGAGGAGCTTCCTCTTTTTCACTGACCGTCGACTTTACTGAGCATGGAGTCTTTTCCGGGTACTGCTCTCTCCTCATAGCATGACCAAAGTGTGTGAGGTGAAGTATCACCAATCTTGGTCCAAAGAACTTCTCTGGTTGTGCTTCCCTTTAAGACAGATCAGCTTATTTTTATGACATTGCCTGGTATTTTCAATATTCTTCACCCACACTATCATCAAGGTCCATGAAGCACTACTCCAGTCCTCCTTCACAACGGTCTAGCATTGACATGCATATAATGTGATTGAAAGCCCTGACCCATGGTTATTTTCATGGCCTCCTTAATCCTCAACATGACAGCATAGTCCCATGTAATACAGACCCCTAGGAAAGAGGTATGCATACCTGAGTGACACATTGAATTAAGTATCTGGTTATTGAATTAAAGTTCATGGATTTAAAATAACTAGTTAGTCCTTGTCAGGAATAGGAGGTTATCTGACCCAGAGAATATTTATACAATGTGATACTCTATCAAAAATCCTACAGAACAGTTCTATTAACCATACAGGGTCTCTGTGATTCAGAAAAGACTCGATGACATTGAGTTTGGTTTGGGAGCAAATATTATTTGCTTGCTTGTTGATTTGCTTGCTTGATTCAATGATTTGTCCTCAGTGGAGAGGATTCCTGGTGTGTGAATAGCTCTCAGATCTCACAATAAAAAAATGAAAGAAGAAATGTGAATGAAAATTGGATATGTTCACATCAAACAATACAGATAAACCTGGACCCTGGATAACTTAAGATAGCAAACACTTCCATCTGGGAAGACACTAAACTGAGCCTATGTGTAGGCGTCCAAATACCTCCATCTCTGCTCACTGTCTTGGTCCCACATGCACAGGCGCGAGTCTTGGAGAAAATAGCTTTTGGAGTGGTAGGACCTATGTTCCCATGAGCTGTTCACAGTCTCCAGACCTTATCCAGCCATTGACACTCATAGGCAAATTGCTCACGTGATTTCCTGTTTAAATGCTGCCTCTCCCTCAGGGGACACACGCAACTGCTGAATCAGGGTGACTTTGCTCCTGAAATGTCTGCTTCCTTCCTCTTTATCCTCATGGTGCTGAGTCTCCCATTGGGTCAGTGTCAGGGGGATATGGAATCCTCCCCAGCAGATTAACTGACAGATGGGTGTTTAATATTTATTTCTTATGTCTTCAGGGGACCTGGCCCTGGTGCAGCTACAGGAGTCTGGTCCTCAGATAGTGAGGCCTTCACAGACCCTCACTCTCATCTGAACCACCACGGGGACTCTGTTTCCAGCACCAGTGCTACTTGGGATTCGATCAGGCAGCACCCTGGAAGAGGCCTTGAGTGGCTGGGAAGGACTTAGTACAGAACAAAGTGAAACAGATTATGCACCATCTCTAAATGATCATCTAGTCATCAACCCAGACACATCGGAGAACCCGTTCTCCCTGCAACTGAGCTCTGTGACCACAGAGGATGCGGTTGTGTATATCTGTGCAAGAGACACAGTGAGGGTACATCAGTGTGGGCCCTCACACAAACCTCCCTGAAGAACAGGTGATGGAACTGAGATGCAGGGGGTGTTCAGACCAGAAGAGGGAAATCAAGCATAAACAGCACAAGCCCAGGATCCTAGAGCAGGTGTAGGAGTGAGCCCAGATGTGGATTTTTTGCTTCCCTAAGTTATTCTGGAATAGCTATTTCATAGCATTTGTAGCTTTAATATTGCTTGCATCAGATTCACCTTAGTCCTGGATTTGACATCTGCTTTAATCCTTAAAATCTGTCTTTTGTAGCAGTGCATCAAAAGACAGAGACTCTCCACTCAAGTACACCCTCAATGCAAAAAAAAAAACAAAAAACACTTTGCTATATTAAACTGGCATTCCATGATGGTCACCTTCCCGACACGATCAATTAAGACAATTGTGTGCATAAGCAAATGTGCTGAAGAAAGTTGATGGTGCCAAGCTATCAGAAGATATAGCATCTAGGGTCTTAAAGACTTGAAGGTAAGCAAACGGCCATCTATCTTACAACCAACAAAGCTGACATGGAAGAAGCACAGCAGCCTGTGTCACCCCGAGGTCTCGAAGGGATCAATTATCAGGCATCAAAGAAAAAAAAATTCTTATCATTGTAAATGATGGGGAGTGCAGAATGGAGACCCAAAGCCCATCTCTAGGCAATTGGACACACCCTTACTGAAGGGTTGTTGGGAGGGGATGAGCCAGTCAGGGTGCAGTGGAGAAAAGATGAAACATACAACTTTCCTCTAGTTCTTCAATGTTTCCTCCCCCCACTATCATGATCCCAATTCTACCTTACAAATCTGACAAGAAGAGAGGATGTACATTGGTAAAAATAGGAAATGGAAACACAGGGAAACCAGGATAGATAGATGACCCCTTCAGGACCAGTGTTAAGAGTGTTGATACCTGGACATTGGAGGGGAGGTGGGGCAAAAAGGGGGAACTGAGCACAAGGATCTACATATAACCTCCTCCCTGGGGGATGGACAAAAGAGCAGTGGATGAAGGGAGAAGTTGAACAGTGTAAGGTATGACATAATAATTTCTGAACTACAAAGAGTTCATGAGCGAGAGGAAGGTGGGGAGGGAGGGGGGAATGAGGAGCTGATATTAAGGGCTCAAGTAGAAAACAAATGTTTTGAGAATGATGATGGCAACAAATGTACAAATGTGCATGATACAATGAATGGATGTATGGATTGTGATAAGAATTGCATGAGCCCCCAATAAAATGATTGGAAAAAAACTTACTAGTGACCTTGAGCTTAGCAGCCTCAGTGTAATGAACCACACACATAGGACCTGCAAGATATCTAGAATATACTTATATACACTTGGAATGACCCTCTTAGAAGTCATTCAACTTCACTTATGGATATATTGTGAGAGGGTATGCAAATAGAGCCCCTCCTGCTGATGAGAACCACCCAGCCCCAACTCTGAAAGTTTTCCAGAGGTGTCCCAGCACTGGAATTTCCGGTTGTCCCCATTCAGGACTTAGCACATTGAGTAACCATGGAGTTTCCACTGAGCTCACCATTACTTATTGGAATTTTAAAAGATGATTTGATGGATAACAAGTGTGTGTTTAAGTGGGCACGAGTGAGAGACGGAATATGGGTTACGGTTTCCATTACCAGGATGCGTTTGCAGGTGTCCAGGGAGAGGCGTAGCTGGTGGAATCTGAGGGAGACTTGAGGTTTCTCTGAGATTCCTCTCTGAAGTCTCTGTATTCACTATCTATAACTGTCATATGCACTGGGTCTGCGTACCTCCAGAGAAGGGGCTGCTGTGGGTTTCATATATTTATACTGTTGGTAGGACATCCCAGACAGACTCAAGGGCCAATCCACCATCTCCCGATACAACAGCAAGAACATGCAATATGAAATGGACAACCTGAAATTCGAGGATACAGCCATGTCTGACTGCAAAAGACGCACAGTGAGTGGAACTAGAGGTTAACCCAGGCACGAATGTCCCCTAGTGGGAGGGGCTGGGCTGCAGGGGGCTCTCAGGACCCACACAGCACAAGACTCACTGGTGGACCATCACTACTGGCTTCCTGTTTTGTCTAGGGGTTCTTGTCCATATCAGTATCCCTCAGGGAAATTGTGGATCTCCTCACTTCTGTCAGCACTATGAGCCAACCTCCCTGTAATGATATGATGATTTTCAACTTAGTTTCTGTTCTTTTTTCACCTTTAATCCCCTAAACTTCCCATATTCATTGGTAATTCCTATGTCTAGGTTGAATTCTCTTCATCTCATCTGCTTCCTCAATCACTTTATGCCTTACAATCAATTCTGCTCCTGTACCTGTGCTGCGCAGGATCTAACTTTATTATGATTGTTATATATTTTCAGACAAAGAACACTAAAAGAGCTTAAGACCAGTACACCTATCCAAAGTCATGTCATCCTGTCTCCATCCATGCAATCAGGAGTTTTCCTAAGTTCATTCATTATAATAATTCACAACACCTGTTTGTCCCTGTTCACCACAGACTCATTTGAGAGTCAATCATTTCTCTGAATTCAAATTTGTTTTTTTTTTGTTTCATTTAGTAATTGTAAATATTGATACAGGTGTGGGAAGGGAAAGACAGACACTTTTATTCTGAATCTCAATTTGCATCCACAGAACTCACCTCCCTTCCAGTCCTGTGTCCCCTTCCCATGGACTATACAAGTCCTATTCAGTTCAGGGCATCCAGTGGTGCCCTACATGTTCAGTGGATGGCAGGACCTCCAACATCACTCCAGATCAGACTATCCTTCTCTAGAGACATGCCAGGGACTGAAATTCCCTCTGCTAGCTCTACGACCGCTATAGTTATGATCACATATTTCTGAATCAGACACACACAGAAGGAAAGACAGTCGGAGCCTAGACACAAACCTCAATGGAGGGAGAGGGCTGGGCTTGAGGGATCACCCAAGATCCAAAGATAATAGGGACCCACAGGGAAGAAAATGCATAGGAGCATTAAGAGGAATTTGTTTTTGTAAACAAAACCTACTTCCTTTTCTGCAGAGAAAATGTCTCTACCACTGGGACAGTTAACAATTATTGCACCAACCTGGCTGATAAACACATGTGAGCTTAATTGAAAGGCGGAGAGGTAAATGGCTCTGTGAGCCTCGCCTTTCCAGTTCTTGGGTCTCTTGCTTTCTGATGGTTGGACCAGCAGCGCCTTAACCAGTTCCTTGCTTCAACTGGCAAGGCTTACTTCCTGCAAGACATCAAGGAGGAGTGCTGGAGCAGCCACATGGAGACCCCTGCCAGCTCTGAGATGCTTACACGCTCACTGATTCAGTTGGCATCATGAGGACTTAGTGGATTGGTGTCAGACATATGGACTAATGTTGGACTTGTGGGCTTGGGCAGCATTGGGTTGGAATGTTTTCTTATTCATGAGTCTCTGTGAATTTGTTTCTCACATGTACCCAGACTAACACAGCCACTGACCTCCATATTCTTTAACTACCTCTCTGCATATGATCTGTGGAGAGTACTCAGTGGTACTATCCATCAGGTTGAAGAACAGTTACAATTTCCAGGGACAACCCAACAAACACAATCACTCTAAAAATGACAGACCTGAAAGCAGAGGATACAGCCATATATTACTGTACAAGGGACACAGTGTGTGGAAGTCACAGGGAGCCCAGACACAAACCTCCCCAGCAGGAATGGGGTGGACCTGCAGCTGGTGCTCAGCTTGCATGTAGTAAAGGAAGCCTGCAGGGAGCAGCTGCAGAGGAAGTCCAAGCTTTCCTTTTTATCTCACTCTTCACTGTTCACACTCAGCAACAACCTTAGACATGAACATTAGTGCTTGTCTTTTGTAAATCCTGATTATTCTCAGACAAAGAGAGTTATCATAGGACAGTGATTCAGTTCATTATTTAAACCTTCATTTTTCATACTTTAGCAATAATTTTTTGGGTAACATTATACTGGTTAGGAAATCACATTTCTTCAATCCAAACCAAATAGTTATGTGTCATTGAATTTGTTTTTAATTATAGTGTTTCTATGTATATCAGAATAAAACACTGCCTGATCCTAAATCTTCATCATATTTGGCATGTCTTATCACATTGTTACAGTGTCAATCCATCTTGTTTATCCTCTAATAAGAAAGCAAAATGTCATTCTCCAGGGACTGGCCCCTCCTGAAATCTTGAGCAGTTTCTGATCTGTCAACATTCAAATTTCTAAGAAATGTTCTTATGGTACTTCTTCCAACACAGAAATTTATCACTATCCTGGTAGTCACTGATATCCTCAATATTCCCCCAACACCTAATTATAAGGATAAACTCTGTATCAGTCTTCTTTAATCATTGTACAGATTTCCCACGCATATGAGATTTTCCATGTAGTACTGGTTGCTTGGATCAGGTTCACGTTAGTCCTGGATTTGACCATATTGCTCTTTAATCTTTAAAATCTGTGTTTTGTGATAGTACATTAAAAGACAGAGACCCTGAGTTCACATATATATTGGCCTTGAATAAGGATAAGATTAAAAACATTTATTTAATAAAGTTTTCTGTAACCTTGTAGAAACTTATGTTCACATATATACCAGTGTGTATATATATATATATATATATATATATATATATAATATTAATATATACATTTGGTTGTGAACATTTTCATCGTTGTTATGTACCATTGGTTTACTGCAAACATTGAGTTCAATTGTGGAAAAACTAATAGCATTCTCCTTGCAAACAAGAGTCAGACAAATATGTCCCCTATCACCACTCTCATTCACCTTTGTGCTGGAAATATTAGTGAGAAATATTACATAACAATACAACTGGGCAAACAAAAGGTAAATTTTTCATTATTCACAGACATAATATTCAATGCATAAATGAACAAAGATGAGACAGTTTGTGTGACAATATGTCAAAATATAAGATTAACACAAAAATAGCAATATTACTGTAAACCAATGAAGAGAGCACTGGGGAAAAAAGCAACAAAGAAAATGGTCATTTACAATAGCCACACAAAAAATGAAATACCCAGGATAAAAACAATCCAGAGAAATAAAATATGTGTACAAACAAAACTATAGAACAATGCAGCCAGAATGCTCCTTAGAGTGAAGGATGACAATACTTTATCTGACACATATAAGAAATGTCATCAGCAGAGAACAGTTGCTGAAGCAGAACATCATGCTTGGTAAATAAGAAGGTCAGTGAAAAAGTGGAATACCTTCAACACAATGGAGACACAGTAGCTGCATGCATGGGCTCAAACAATAGAACAATTATGAGGGTAGCGCAGGACTACATAGTGTTTCCTTGTGTTGTGCATGGGGTTGCTATAAGTCAGAAACCTATTCCACGGCACCTAAGAACAACAAGAAACCAAAAGAGACCTACACAAATAGAAGAATAGCTCATGTTCATGGATAAGAAGGATCAGTATCATATAAATATGTCACTGAAAACAATCTCTTAATTATAACAAAATAATGACCAAGTAGCAACTTTAGTCTATACAGAAATGTTAAAAGTAATTATCACCATCATATGAACAGGGAAAATATGCAGGATAAGCAATAAACTGCAAAAAATGAAGAATGAAGTAAGAGGTCTCCAACTACCCAGCCTCAAAACAGTAGTCAAAACTGCATGGTACTTTGGAAAACATATAAAAACATTCAAAAAAGGGCCAAAAAATATTGAATGGGAAAGAATTTCTCGATTCAACAAATGGTGATTGCAAATTTCATCTCCACCATCTACAGAAGAATTACACAGGACACATACCTCATCCCACAAACAACAACAAACTCAAGATTGATTTAAAAAAAAACACCAGGGTGAACAAGTAAATGTGGTGAAGAAAGCTGATGGTGCCTGACTATCAAAAGATAGTGACTGGGGTCTTAAAGGCTTGAAGATAAACAAGCGGTCATCTAGCTCAGAAGCAACAAAGTCCACATGGAAGAACACACCAGCCTGTGTGATCGAGTGGTCCCAAAGGGATCAGTTACCAGGCATCTAAGAACAAAAAATCATATCATTGACTGCACACCTCCGTGATAGGATCGCTGAAGACAAATGGGTGCATAAGCAAATGTGGTGAAGAAAGCTGATGGTGCCTCGCTATCAAAAGAGATAGTGTCTGGGGTCTTAAAGGCTTGAAGGTGAACAAGCGGCCATCAAGCTCAGAAGCAAAAAAGCCCACATGGAAGAAGCACTCCGGCCAGTGAGATCACGAGGTGCCAAGGGACCAGGTATAAGGCATCATGCAAAAAAAACAACAACGATATAAGTGTGTGTATATATGTGTATATGTATATGTATATGTATATATATATATGTGTGTGTGTGTGTGTGTGTATATATATATATATATATATATATATATATATATATATATACCATATTAAATGAAGGGGGAAGTGCAGAGTGGAGACCCAAGGCCCAAGTGTCGGCCAATGGAGATCCCCTCATAGAGGGGTTTAGGAGAGGAGATGGGTTAATTAGGGTGCGAGGTAGTACCGATGAAGAACACAGCTTTCCCCCAGATCCTGGATGCTTCCTCCCCCCAACTACCATGATCCGAATTCTACCTTGCAGGACTGGATAGGGCAGGGGCTGTACACTGGTACATATGAGGGCTGGAGGTACAGGGAATCCAGGGTGGATGATACCTTCAGAACCAAGGGTGTGAGGGGCGATGCTGGGAGAGTGGAGGGTGAGTGGGTTGGAAGGGGGGAACTGATTACAAGGATCCACATGTGACCTCTTCCCTGGGAGAGGGACAGCAGAAAAGGGGGGAAGGGAGACTCCGGATAGGGCAAGATATGACAAAATAACGAGGTATAAATTACCAAGGGCACATGAGGGAGGGGGGAAAGGGGAGGGAGGGGTAAAAAAAGAGGACCTGATGCAAGGGGCTTAAGTGGAGAGCAAATGCTTTGAGAATGATTGGGGCAGGGAATGTATGGATGTGCTTTATACAATTGATGTATGTATATGTATGGATGGTGATAAGAGTTGTATGGGTCCCTAATAAAATGTAAAAAAAGAAAAGACGAGAAAAAAATGATTAGGGCAGGGACTGTACAGATGTGCTTTATACAATTGATGTATGTATATATATGAACTGTGATAAGAATTGTATGAGCCCCTAATAAATTGTTAAAATTTAAAAAAAATTCTAAAAAAATGATTAGGGCAAAGAATGTACAGATGTGTTTTATACAATTGATGTATGTATATGTATGGATTGTGATAAGAGTTGTATGAGCCCCTAATAAAATGTTTTTTAATAAAAAAAAAACACCAGACAAAAACAACTTACACATAGTGGGTGGGAGAAAACATTAAAGAACCAGAAGAATATTGTATGTTTCACCGGTGCTATACTGTACACTGGATGGTTCATTTCTTCCTTGTGACCCTTCTGTGAGGAAATGTCCAACTGTCTACAGATGGGCTTTGAGTCTCCACTCCAACCTCCCTCATTCCCATTAATGTTGGTTTTTGGTCTAAATATCCCTGATACCTGATCCTCTCAACAATTTATGATCACACAGGCTGGTGTGCTTCTTCCATGTGGGCTTTAAACCTTTAAAACCCCAGATGCTCTATCTTTCAACATCCGGGCACCCTCTGCTTTATTCATCACACTGTTTTTGCACTTATTTTGTCTTCAGCGATCGTGTCAGGAAAGTGAGCATCACAAAATGCCATGTTTTTATAACAAAGTGCTATTTTATTGAGGGGATACTTCAGTAGAGAACCAATATCTATCTGCTACCTTAATAATATAAATATATGCACATAGATCTATGTCCATATCATTATATATAAATATATTTTTATATATGCACCTGTATTTATAACTCTATAAATGTCCTTTCCCTCCCAGTTCATTCCTCTAGTTCTTTGATGCTTTGCATGCACACACACATTTTCCTGACCCCAGTTCTACGTTACAAATCCGGCTAGACCACAGCATGTACCGGCTAGACACAGAGATCTGTACCAGTGATCTCTAATAGCTCTCGGCACATGGAATTCAGGACAGATAAGCCCCTCAGGTACCATAATGGGAGTAACTCTACCATGATGGTGGGGGGAAGGCCGAGGGAGAAATGGGAAACCTATCGCAAAGATGGAGGTGCAACACCCCCCACCCAGGGTGATGAACAAGAAGAACATGGATTAAAGAAAGCTGTGGATAGTGTAAGATATGAAAATAATAACCATCACTTATCAAGAGTTCTGAGAGTGGGAGGATGGGGCAGGGAGGAATAAAATGAGGAGCTGATACCAAGAGTTCAAATAGAAAGAAAATGTTTTGAAAGGATGATGGCGACATGTACAAATGTGCTTGACATAAAGGATGTATGGATTGTTATAAGAGATGCAAGAGCCACCAGTAAAATTATTTTTAAAACACCTGAACATAAATCCAGAGCTATAAAAATCATCAATAGGTACAAACAGAAGGACCTAGTTGGAGGTATACACATATTATAACACATATTAGAGAAAATACACACAATAGAAGACAAAATAAATGGCCAGTCTTACTAAGAATAAGAACATTTTTTGAATCAAAATATCCAATAAGAGAACAAAATGCTATCCATAGACTAGAAAACAATCCTAAGCAATGGACACAATGGACAACTTAAATCTAAAATCTAGAGAATTCTGTAATACCACAATAAAAATTAATAATTCAATTATAAATGTAGCAAAACCCATAGACATTACCAGTTTCCATTGACACACAAGCTTAGTTGTGGAATTTCAGATAGTTTGGGATAAGATCCTGTATAAAATGCAAGTTTAGGTGTGAATAACTTCAAAATGATGACTTTGTGGATAATACATGTCTTTCTGTGTCAAAGGTAACTTTTTTTCAGTGTTGCATGTACTCTTTCTTCACTAGAATGACTCTGGAGTAGATGTAGGAGTGTAGTTGTCAATGAAAATCTCTTTATTCACAAACGGGTGCATAAGCAAATGTGGCGAAGCTACTGATGGTGCCCGAGTATCAAAAGAGATAGTGTCTGGGGTCTTAAAGGCTTGAAGGTGAACAAGCAGCCATCTAGCTCAGAAGCAACAAAGCCCACATGGAAGAAGCACACCAGCCTGTACGATCATGAGGTGTCGAAGGGATCAGGTATAAGACATCATCCAAAAAAAATATTATCACAGTGAATGAAGAGGGAAGTACAGAGTGGAGGCCAAAAGCCCATTTGTCGGCCAATGGAGATCCCCTCCCAGACGGGTCTACAGGAAGAGATGAGTCAGTCAGAGTGCAATGTAGCACCAATGAAGAATACAGCTTTCCTCCAGTTCCTAAATGCTTCCTCCTCCCACGCCCCCACCCCCCACCCCCCAACCCACTACCAAGATCCGAATTCTACCTTGCAAGTCTGGATAGAGCATAGGTTGTTCACTGGTGCAGATAGGAGACAATCTCTTCCTTCTTAGTGACTCACAAAAGCCATTCCTATTTAGAGCACACATTGAATGGGAGTCACTTTTGACTGAATTCAATGAGATTGCTGGATGCAACTGGCCTTCAAACTTTTTAAATGTCTAATAATTTTCCATAATCTATTGCAGAAGAGAAAATGTGTATCTGACAATTTAAGTATTCTTGGTTTTGATCTGAGTGTCTTAGAAAGATGTAAGTCCCTGAGAGTAGAGGACCACTGCCTTTATTCCTAAAGTCATCCTCAATCTTCTCATGTCTCCTTCCTCAACCATCTTCTTCATCACTTTCTGTGGCCTGAAAGAACAGGAGCTTGGTCTTGAAGAATGGAAAAATCATGGAAGGGAATTTGTTCTCTGAGGGAGAAGCCAACTTTCTCATCCCAGATTGACTCCTTTTAAGCTTTATTACAAAGTTACCACTCACATGCAAATCTCCACATAGTCCATCGCATATAGTCTCATGATGTATTTATTCAAATTTGTCTTACACACTCTGATTAATATACCTGGGATAATAGGCCTTGCTGCCAATATGTCAGTTTCTTCCTCTTCTTGGGAGCAACTCTTAGAGGTAAAACACTCAGGGATTGAAACAAGAGGTTTTTGCGACTGCTTTATCTGTGCACATGGCTCATTCTCTCCAGGAGCAGTATTTGCAAAGAGGCCCTCCTTCTGCTGATAAAAAGCACCCCAATCCCAACAATACAGTTCTTGGAGAAGATTCTCAGTACCATAATCTACAAGAGTCCCTATTCTGCAATGTGTATGAACACAGAATCATCATGGAGTCTGTACTAAGCTCGTTTTTTCAGACAGCTATTTTAATAAGTAATTTTATTGAGAGCAAGTGTGTGTGAGTGGGTATGAGTGGCAGGCATTTGAGATGTGTGATGGTTTTCATGCCTGTCATATACAGTGTTTGCAAATGTCAACTGTTATGTGCAACTGGTTGAGTCTGAAGGAGACCTGAGGGAGCATAAGACATCTTTGAGATTCTGCTGTGCAAACTCTGGATTCACTTTTCTTAGCTCTTCCATGACCTGTGTCAGCCAAGTTCCAGGCCTGCAGTGGGTCTTATTAGTACTGTTGATATCCCATGGTATACAGATTCCATGAAAGCTGGTTTACCATCTCCAGAGACATTGCCAAGAACACACTGTATCAGTGAAAGGACAGTCTAAAAGTCAATCACATGTCCATATATAATGGTGGGGAAGACACACAGAGAGAAGTCAGAATGAGTACAGATACAAACCTCCTATGCAGGGAGGGAGCAGTGTTGCAGGGCTCTGTAAGGGCATGAACAGAAGGAAGGATTGTGACTCATGAGCATCTGGAGAGGGAGTTTCTAGTCTGGGTTTCTATTGTGATTCAGGGTTCTTCATCTCAGTTTCCCACTAGGAATTTATGTGGTTTTTTTTTAATGATTCAGTGCCTACGCTTAATATCTGTGAATTCAAAGTTGTATTGTAAGAAAAGAAAACATTCTCATAGAGAGAAAAACAGCCAACAAAAATGAGCTTGTTCCATAGGGAGTAGAAATTTTCCAGGCGTGATCAGCATGTATTTTGAAAAGGTCAGTGTATTAGTCCTGGTGGACTGGAGAAACAAATTCATAGACACTCCTACGTGTATAGGAAAAAGCTTTACATAAAAAGCACTGGTACAGTGAGGAAACATACCAGTCCAGTCCAGATCAAGCCTATAAGTCCAATATTAGCCCATATGTCTGATACCATTCTGTAAATTTCTCTTCAAACTCATGCAACAGATGATACAACACTGAGTGCAAGAAGATCACAGGCTAGTGGGTGGAAAGTCTTGTGGATCCAGTGGTATTAGAAGCATCTTAGTGCTGGCGTGGGCCTTTACGTGGCTCCTCCAGCTCCAAGATTCTGGCTGCCATTAGCATAACTCCATGTGGCTTGTCAACAGCAATGCCTCACAGGGAGAGTGTATCTAGCCTTCAATGAATTTTTTATCTCCTTCGCACCTCCAAATGAAGTCATTAAGGTGGGACCTGATTGACAAGCTAGACTCCACCCCTTGCAAGTTGACAAGAGATCATGTAACTGCCAGTCGAAGTATCTTTCAGGCAGACTCAGTGGATTGCCTGGGTAGTGCTAACTGTTAAGGACTCAACTAATGGCTGTAAAGTTGATGGTTTGAAACTTGGTGTCATTGATTCAAGTACAATATAGTGTAAAATGTTGCTTTTCACCCAAACTAAAATTCTGTTGACACTGATCAGTTCCAACTCATAGTAATCCTAGAGGGCAGACTAGAACTGCTCCTATGAGATTTCCAAGCCTGTATTTCCTTATGGGATTATTCTACCACAAATTCTCCCACAGAGAAGTTGGTGGGTCTGAATGATTGAATTTTCATTTAACAGATAGGCAAGTCACCACTGTCCTACAAGGGTTGGTAGTCCTAACCTATTTATCAGTGATTAAAAAAAAAAAAGTTATATTCTGTCGAACAATCATCATAGTTTAGAATAATGTATTTCATGACGCCTTGCTGTTTTTCTTCCAGACTCTTCCCCTAGATCAGGGGTCAACAAATTTATTTTTTGAAAAAGACCGCTGAAAACCATAATTTATGATTCCATTGGTCACATAGTCTTGGAGACAATTATTCAACCTTACTGATTGTGAAAACTACAGGAAGCAGTAGAGAAGGACATAGAATGCTAATAGAATGTGTGCTAATAGAATGCTATTCACAAAGACAGGAAATGGGCCATGAGCCTGTTAACCAAAGCCCTACACTGAGGGTCTGTGTATGTAACAGATGGTGGTCTGTTTCTTTTCTAAAAACAGTTATTGGAATTTCAAACACATATGATACAATTCAACAATTCAATCCTATCAAGAAGAGGCATACATGTCAGACTTCTCTGCAGTAGGAGCAGCTAGCCTGCCACTACACCTCATCCCCTAAAAATTTTCACGAGCGCCGAATTCTTCTCCACCCATCCCCTGGTGAGAAGCGCCTCCCAGCTGATGAGGTGACCCTGGTCTGTGGTGCACAAACAGCACAGACACTGACAGAGGAGTGCTTCAGCATCTTGGCAGCCCCACATTCCCTCCTCACTGATCCCTAGTCACAGCTTCCAAACCAGCACAATCTCAAGGGACATTGACACAGCAGCCAAGCTTACTGGGACCGGGACTAGAAGAGCTGGAGTGGTATCTCTGGAGCCGGCATTGGGACTGGGTTTGTGAGCCTCATCCTTGGTTATGCCAGGAACCCTTCTCTGAAGCAGCCACTCTTCTACGCCATCCTGGGCTTTGCCTTCTCGAAGGCCCTCGGGCTTTTCTGCCTGATGGTGGCCTTCCTCGTGCTTTTTGCCATGTGAAGGAGCCGTCTCCACCCCCCACATTTCTCTGTCCCACGTCTGCCTGCCCAATATGTTCCTTTCCCTGCACCTCCCCGGGCGGCCTGGGGAAAATAATTGGCTCAGAGTTTGACAGAGAGAAGACAAATAAATACTGTATTAATAAAGATGATTCTTTTTTTTAAAAAAAAGTGGGGGGCATATAATCATCATCACTATCGATTAAAATTTTTCTTCTTCGTTGTTCATATCATTACATTTTTATTTTGGCAAAACGTACACAGCATAACATTCTCCAATTCAACCACTATTATACGTACAATTGAGTGTCTTTGATTATACTCTTCATGTTTACAACCATTATTGATATCCTTTTCAAAATTATCCCGCCACCATTCATATAAACTGACTTCCCCCTAAGCAACAACCCTATCTCCTTCACCCATGGCAATCACTGGTCAAGCTTTCTGTTTTAAAAATAGATGTACATAATATTCACATATCATACACTTACATAGTTAAATATTTTTAAAGTGTTATATAATATATGCATATATATCATAACGAATTCTTATGTTCCCTCCCCCTCCCACAGTCATTGTTTGCTCCCAAAATGTCCTCACCCTTCCTACTCCTCTGCTTCCAAAGCGCCCAACAGACCATTGCATCAGTTATTGTCTCTATGGATCTGCACCTTCTGTGCTTTACAAATTTGGAAACCCAATAACAACAAAAAACAAAACCAAAATAAAACAGCAAGAAGAAAATAATAATAATATTAAGATAAAAATGAAAATAAAGAGTAAGAAAGGAAAGACTACCATCAATATTTTAAAGTTCAGTCAAAAAAAATTCGTCATGGAATAAGTGAGAAATAATTCACCTTGGAGCAAAATCAGGTTGGATCAAGAGATGGGTCAACTGACAAATTATCATGTTATGCCATGGTCCAATCCACCATGATGAAGGTAACTATCACCTCTGACACTAAAGTTTTTCAAGGGGATCTGCCAGAGGTTTACTATGACTAGATATTCTTCAGATGGATTTTTTTGCGTTCTCACTGTTCACCTACCCTTCGACAAATTGGATGTTCATAATTTGAGCTGCGAATCTTTTTCTTTCATCATATTTGAATTTAAGTGTCATTATTTTTGGATCACACATGCTGGTGTGCTTCTTCATTTTGGACTTACTTGAAACCTCACTTAGACGGCTGCTTGTTTGAAGACAATTCTTTAAGACCCCAGATAATTGATAGCCTGGCACCATCTGCTTTTTTCACCACACTTTGCTGTAATGCCCTTATCTTCATTGATTTTTCAATGAAGGTAAGTATTGAGCAGAGCCATGTTAAGATCCTCTATACAGAATATGATCAACTAGAGGAGAGATCTAGCTAAACCTTGTCATAAACCATGGGCACCTTTACCGAGTTCCTGGAAAGTGAACATGTGAAACTCTACAATTGTACTAGTCTGGGAGGACTAGAAAAACAAATTTATAGACATTCATGTGTATAAGATAAAACTTTATATCAAAGCAATTGTGCATTAAGAAAGCATACCAACCCAGTCCTGTTCAACTCCCTAAGTCTGATATTAGCCCATATATCCGATGCCAGACTATAAATTTCTCTTCACACTCATGCAACATGTGCAATGATGCCGACCGCAGGAAGACCACATGCCAGAGGGTGGAAAGTCTTTTGGATCTAGTGGAAATGGAAACATCTCAACCCTGTCAGGGGTCTCCACGTGGCTATTTCAGCTCCAAGGCTCTAGTGTAGCTCCATGTGTCTTATTCACAGGAATGTCTCACAGGGCCTGAACCTGTGTCCTGCTTCCAGCTAGCTGTTTATCTCCTCAGCGCCTCCAAATGATGTCATCAAACTGCACCCGGACTGACAGACTAAACTCCACCCCTTCACCCTTAACTCTCAAATTGACAACAGATTATACAACTACCACAACAACCATGGAGGCAGATGAAGAGGAAGACAGGAAAAGAGAAGTAGGAACCTTTTCTATTTGTTCTGTACCTTATTTTTATCTTTATGCTATTATTTTTTCTTTGTTTCATTTTATCTTTGTTTTTAATTGTTTTTGTTATTGTCTCCCTGTTTGGAAGCAAAGAAGTGGCTACATAGAGACAATAACTGGGGCAATGGTTTATATGGAAGGGGGAGGGGAATTGGGGAGTAATCAGTGGATCTGTGAGACAGGAGGGAGCATTAAGCTTATTTTGATGATGGGCTTACAATTCTTTTTTAGAAGCGTTTTAGGTCTGAAAATGTGAACATTATATCAGGAACATTACTAAAGAAAGAAAAGAATGAAAGCAAGCATGTGTGAAGGGGAAGAGTTTTTGCTTAGGGGGCAGTGAATTAATTTTAATGACGGTAGAACAATATGCAGGGGGATAAAAAGAATGGTTGTACAACATGAAAAGGATACTCAGTGGCACTGAATTACACATGTAGAAGTTGTTGAACTGGTGAAAGTTTTGTTGTATACATTTTTGCAAGTATGTGAAATATATTACAAGAATAATGATTATGGAGGGGGAGAAATTGTTCTATATTGACTGTGGTAAAGATTATACAACTCTTCTTGATATGGTTGAAGTATTGAATTATATGATAAGTGGAAAAGTGCAAATAAAGTGTTTTGTTTTATTTTTAAGAGAAGTGGACACTCAAAAATGTTCATCATTTTACCTTCCACTTTAATTCAACAGCCTGCATATCTCATGGGCTACCCTGTCCTAAAGGTAGAACTGGGCTGCCCAGAGAGAAAGTGGAACATTCCTAGGACAATAGTATCCCCAGGAATTCCCTTCATTATGGCTCACACCTCAGGCCAACTGCCTGCATTTCTACAAATCTACACATGCTTTTCAGGAAGGACTTGTTTGTCCACAGTCAGTGCAAATGATGAAGGGTAGAGATTGACCTTGCATAACAGTGGTCTGGAAAATCCTCTCTAGAGGCCATTACTGCTCCTACTCAGAGCCATCCTCTTTCTGCTTCCATAAGCACAGCACATGTGAATCACCTACAGTAAAATATGGTAACAGAGCTCCAAGTCACACATGAAAGTCAGGCTTCTTAGGCCTTCATCCTTACCATATTGATTATAGATGCCGGCGGAGGTAACACCCTTCTGGATTCTTCTTGGTGACATGAATGTCCTACCCTGTAAGCAATTTCATGTCAAAAGCAGTGCTTTTCATCTTAGAATGGTTTTAAATTATATTTCCCCCCTTATTCCTAGGTATGATCATGCAGGTAGAGCTGCTACAGACCAGTCATGAGTTGGGAAAGCTATGTGCTATGTCTCAAAGTGCTATGTCTAGCTTCCAGGTCTGAAGTTATCAAGTTTCTATATCTAAAAGGCTCTGGGAAACACAACCTGTGTTAGGTGGCACAGAAGCCTTGTGATGAGTCTTAGCAACAACTAAGTTTTCACATATTGATGCAATGAAACCACTATAGCTCAACCAGCTGCATGTGTTTTCACAATCTGAAACCTGAGGACACTGACATGTAAAATGTAGGAAACGTACCAGGAGACACAATGAAGGCTTAATGGTCAAACATCTCAAGCATCACAAAACTAATTGGGCAGCAGAGGGAGCTCAGGGTACATGGGACACAGTCTTTTCACAGGAGCAGGTGCAGGGGGTGCCAAGTGTTTGCTCCTGAGTCTGGAGTTTCCCAATTCACCCATGTAGAGAACCACTTTAAGGACACTTCAGCGACTAGGTCGCATACCTCTTATTTTACTAGAGGGCTGATCCTAAAAATTAAAAGCCCATGTTCTTCCTGAGAAAACAGGGGAGAAAGAAGTCACACTTGGGACAAGTTGAAATCAATCCCAGAAGGACCGGTAGTCTCACTATGTCGTTAAATTCTGACCTCCATGTGCTTCACTCAACACAATCAGTTTCTCTCCATCCTAATTCTTTTTCCAAATTACTGTAGGCTGAAACTGTATGTGTGTGAATCCCAGCCCAAGTATCTCCTGTGAAGAGAAAACCAAACCAAGCCTGATTTTACCATTTCTGAAATAATTGACAGTTGTATGTATTTTTGAAACTTGGGAGAAACTGGTATTTTGAGATTCTTAATAAAGCATCAAAGTGTCTCATAGTCATTACAAATCATATAATGGGGCTGGCCCCAATCCCAACTATGTGGACTCACCCCCTTCCCTTCGCCCCACCCCCACGCACAGAAGGCACTTCAGAGGACAGCACTGAATCTGAAGCTTGGGGACAGGGGCATGTCTGATTAGAGCACACAGAGAAACGAAGAGGGTAGGAGAGTAAGAACACATCCTGACCTACTAATCCCCGAGGACAATATTCCTGCTCACAGCAGACAATGCACAGATAGGATCATAGGGCCGGTCCCACTACAAGACATGATGTCCCTAACTGAACCATATCACTATGGGGGACAACACTGGAGACTCAGGGTGGGACTTCTGTCAGATCTGACCCCATCCCATTGGGGCAAAACACTAAGGGCATGCAACAGCAAGGGAAGCAAAGCAATAAAAACCCTGGGGAATACAAAAATTAGACTTTGGAACAGAGTGTGGCATACCACCCCTTCAGAGTCGACTGGAAAACATTCCTGAAAGTCTAAAAATAGACCTGGAACGATTCATAGCCTTTTCTTGTTTTGTCATTGGCTATCTTTTTGTTGTTAATGCTGTTTGTTTGGTTGGTTTTGTCTTCCTTTGTTGTTTTCTTTGGCTTTGCCTTGTTTTTGTGCTTATTACTGTCTGCTTCTCCTTCTAGAAAAAAGACGGGATAAACAATTCAGAGAAGGAAAAAATAGGACCAGTGGTTTCGGGGGGGACATGGGAGAAGGAGAGGTGGAAGAAAAGAAGGGGGGGGGTCAACCAACCCAAGGACAAGTTAACAACAAATGAACTAAAATCAATGAAGAGAAGGCATAGGATGCCTAGTAGGGATTAATCAAAGGCAAAGTAAGAGCGAGGAATTACTGAAACCCAAATGAAGGCCAAACATGGTAGTGGGACAAGAGGAAAGTAAAAAGAAATAGAGAAACAAACTAGAGGCAAAGGGCATTTATAGAGGTATAAATATAGGCATGTACCTATGTCAGTATATTTATATATAATGGTAGGGAAATAGATGTGTGCACTTATATTTATGTTAGGTAGTAAGGTTAAAGATGCAAAGTGGGCCTCAACTCAAGCATTCCCCAAATGCAAGAATACCTTGTTCTAAAACCCTGCATTCTGTGATGCTCACTTTCCCAACACGATGGTGGTTGACAAAATGGGTGCAGAAGCAAATGTGGTGAAGAAAGCTGATGGTTCATGTCTATCAAAAGATATAGTGTCTGCGGTCTTAAAGACTTGAAGATAAACAGACATCTAGCTGAGAAGCAAAAAAGCCCACATGGAAGAAGCACACCAGCCTGTGTGATCATGAGGTGTACATGTGATCATGTATCAGGCATCAAAGACCCAGAACAAAAAAAATCTTATCTTTGTGAATGAAGAAGAGTGTGCAGTGGAGACCCAAAGCCCATCTATAGACAATTGGACATCCCCTTACAGAAAGGTCACGAGAAAGAGAAGAGACAGTCATGGTGCACTACAGCACTGATGAAGCAAACAACTTTCCTCTAGTTCTTTAATGCTTCTCCCCCCACTATCATGATCTCAATTCTAGCTTACTAATCTGAGTAGACCAGAACATGTACATTGCTACAGATAAGATCTCGCAACACAGGAAATCCAGGACCCCTTAGGGCCAATAATGAGAATAGGGATAGCAAGAAGGTAATGGGAAGTGGGAGTAGAAAGGGGAAATCGATCACAAGGATTGACATATAACTCCTTCCCAGTGGGACAAACAGAAAGTGGGTGAAGTGAGACAGTGGACAATGCAAAATATTAAAATAATCATTTATAATTTATCAAAGTTCATGAAAGAGGGAGAGTGGGAGAGGGAGGGGGAAATGAGGAGCTGATATCAAGGGCTCAAGTACAAAGCAAACACTTTGAAAATGATGATGGCAGCATATGTACAAATGTGCTTGACAATGGATGAATGCATGGATTGTGATAAGAGCCCCCAAAAAAAGAGAAAGCATTGGTATTGTAAAGCATAATACCTAGATTTGGAGAGCACAATCAACTCCCTGAGCATGGGAGACTTCCTCGAGTTTTGGAAGATGCCCTGGAAACGTCCCGATGTGTTATCAAAATTCACAAACAGCATTGGTTTCTCTGGGAGAAGTAGAGACCTGCAGCATCTACCGAACTTCTAAGTTTAACTCAGTACCTTAAAATTCTTGGTGTGCAAAAGCCTTGCGAGGAGACAGCAAGTTTGATTCAAGACAGGACAAACCTGCAGGGAATGAGCGAGACTCAGGAGCCACTATCATATCCAGCTCTAGGGGACAATTAAGGGCAGGTCCAGAAGGGGCTTGGGAGGGTTTTCCTTTTAGCATGTGAAATTTCCTTTTCCAAAAGATAATGTAAAACAGAATTAGACAAGGGAAGCTTGTATCAGATTAAATGCATATTTCTACGGGGAATATTTAACTGCATCAAGAAAAGTATATAATAAACACCACACTTGGAGGGGTGCACATTTCAAGGCAGTGTCTCTAACTGTAGGTTGACATTCCATTAAGTCAATCCTTTCTCATAACAACCGTACAGAATGGGACTGCCCTTGTAGGCTTCTGAGTCTGTAAACCTTCATGGGTGAGGAGAGCATTCTTTCCCCTGCAGAGACATTGGCGATTTAGAATGACTGACCTTGCGTTTACCAGCACACTGCATAATGAACCCCACACGCAGGGCTTTCCAAGATGTTCAGAACATCCTTATCTACTCTGGGAGTGACTCTCTTAGAAGTCATTCAACATTACTTATGACTATATAGGCAGAAGGTATGCAAATAGACCCCTCTCTGCTGAGGAAAACCATCCAAGTCCCAACTCTGAAGCTCTTGGACAGTTGCTCCACCTCTGGAATTCCAAGGTACCCCCATTCAAGACTGAACAAATCAAGTCACAATGGAATCTCTATTGAGCTCAATTTTCCTTTTTGGAATTTCAAAAGGTGCTTTGATGGAGAGAAATTGTGTATGAGGGGGCATGAGTGAGAGGCAGTAAATTGCTATGATTTTCATGATCAGGATGTCTGTGTGTCTGCAGGTGTCCAGTGTGAGTGGAGCTATGGCATCTGAGGGAGACTTGAGGCAGCCTGAGGCTTTTCTGAGACTCTCTCCTGCAGACTCTGCATTCATTGCCTGTATTTATAATATACAATGGGTTTGCTTAGTCCCACAGAAGGGGCGGCAGTGGGTTTCATACATTAATAGTGTTGGTAGGACTCTCCAAAGGGCCAATTCACCATCTCCAAAGACAATGGTAAGGACATACTATAACTTCAAATGGACAACCTGAACTTCAAGGACACAGCTTTGTATTTCTGTGCAAAAGATGCACAGTATGGTAGTTATATAATCTGGTGTAAATGTTGGACTTGAGAGGATAAAGAGGGAAATGTTGGAGTCTGCCACTTGGATCATAGCCAATGATGCCTCTGTGTGGGCATGGCCTTCCTGAGAATTCTGGGAAATCCCATATTCCATCTTGGAGGTGGAAGACACTCTCTCTAATCCCTGGGAGACACCCTACTGACAAGGGTGACTCCCTGTGAGACATCCCTGAGTAGAAGCCACATGGACCTACCCCATGCAGCCCTGGGTGCTGGAGAAGCCATGTAGAGACCCGTCACCGCTGAAAAGCTTACAATGCCAAAGGATCCAAAGACTGTCTGCCCACTGGCCTGTGATCATCTTGCATTCAGTATCATTGCATGTATTACATGAGTCTGAAGAGGACTTTATACATTGGTATCGGACATATGGGCCAATACTGGACTTATGGCCTTGGACCTGACTGGAGTAAGATGCTTTCTTAATGTACAATTGCCCTTTATATAAAAATATCTCTTATACACAATATACGTGTGTCTATGGATTTGTTTCTCCAGTCTACCCAGATTCACGCACACAGTGAGGGGAAGTCAGAGTTAACCCAGACATGAATGTACCCTAGTGGAAGAGGTTAGGCTGCAGGGACCCCTCAGGATCTGCAGAGCACAGGACTCAGACCCAGGAGTAGGTCCAAATGGAGCTTCACTACTGGCTTCCTGTTGTGTCTGGGGATTCTTCTCCTTCTCAGTATCCCTCAGGGAATCGGTGCATCTCTTCACGTCTTTCTGAAACACTCACCCAATCTCCCTCTGATGATAGGATGATTTTGAACTTAGCTTCTGTTTCATTTTCCCCTTGAATCGCCTCAAATTTCCCATATAATTGGTCATTCCTGCATCTAGGATGAATTCTGTTCAAATCAAAGGCTTCATCAAAAACTTTATCCCGTGCTTTCAATACCCCTCCTTTATTCCCTCCTTCCTCGGGACAACAGTCCCTGCTGTGCAAAGGATCTCACTTTATTATCTTTGTATGTGTGTGTGTGTGTGTGTATATATATTTCCAGACAACATACTACATGAAATTATCACCAGTAGCCCAATCCTCGATTAAGTCACTTCTCTCCATTCATCCAATCAGAGACTTTCTTCTCTGAGTTCATTCATTTTATTAATTCACAGCTCCTGTCTGTCCTTGTCCACCACAGACTAATTTGAGTGTCAGTTTTTTTTCTCCAAAGGCTGTTGAATTTAGCAGTTGTGCATACTGACACAAGAGTGGGAACAGGGAGACAAGACACATTTTATGCTTAGTCTCAACATGCCTCCACAGCCCTCACCTCGCTTCGTGCGCTATATCTCTTTGTGCATGGGCTATACGCTTCCTATTCTGTAAAGGGCACCCACAGGTTCCCTTCAAGTTCTGTTAGTGGCTAGGCCTCCACATATTACTGTGATCAGAATATCCTTCTCTAGCGACATGCCCAGGGACTGATTTTCTGTCAATTAGTACTGTGACTGCTGCAGTTATGATCACATATTTTTGAGTCAGACACACACACAGAGGGAAAAGCTATGGGAACCCAGACACAAACACCCATACAGGGAGAGGGCGGGGCTCAGGGGTCACTCAAGCCCACAGGTAACAGGGACCCTCAGGGGAGAAATGTAGAGGAGCCTAAGAAGGATTAGTTAAATAAAGTACCTATTTCCTCTACCAGCAGAGAAAATGTCTCTTCCACACACCTCCACATTCTTGTAGCTCAGTGTGTGTACACTCTTGTATGCACTTTGTCTGTGTTTTTGTGAGTGCTAGTACACATGAACTACTCTTTGCCTTAAGATGTTATACTATGTGACAGAATTTGTAGTCTGTTCTGCATTGATTTTATTATTATAATTCTAGTATATTTTAGTGTGTCTTTGTGGTTTTTTCTTAAGTAAATGCATGTGTATTTATTAACCTGAGGGTACTGTATGAAGATTTGTTAGTTCTAGTATATGTGCCTATTTGTTCATAGTAGGCATGAGTATGTTAATATGACTGTTAAAATACATATGTCATTATGTGAGATTCCTGCTTGCGTGTGTTCACTCCAACTCATGTGAGCTCTTCATCAAACTTTATGAGCTCATATCTCCTTGAATAAAATAATTTATTGAGTGTTAAGAAATTACTAAGCTAGGGGGAATCCATTATAGGCCCATAGTAATATGCACAGCAGAGTACGCTAATCAGTGAAACTTCTTTTTGAAGTGGACAATAAGAAACAGAGGGACATGAACAGCAAATCCTAGAGGTGAACTAGTCAATGCAGAAACATCCTTAACTAGGAAGGAGGCCCAGAGGGATGTTTATTTTCTCCTCTCTGCAGCTCTTGTGTTTACGAATGGCAATGATAAAGCCTTTGTAAAAGAATGCATGCTACACTCAAAGAATGCCTAGTTGTAGGTACATGGGTGATACCAAGAGCCAACGTGAATGCAGAAGTTTAAAGGTAAATGAGATGGATCAAGGAAAGGGATGACTTATCTTCCATCATCTTTTCCCAGAGAATGGGGTTCAAGCTCTCTAAATAATGTTAACTGAGGAAAAACAACACAAACTATTGGAGAGGGCTTACTCCTATTCCTTTCAAACAGCTAAAAGAACTCAAGGTTGCTTGTGCCCAATATGGTCCACCTGCCCCTTTTACTCAATCTTTATTAGATACACTTTCCATCGCGGTACTTCCCCCTGCAAAATGGAAACAATTGGCTTTTGGAAATGCAAATACTGCCTGCCAGGGAGCGCTGAGACCTTTTAGAAAAAAAGGGCAACCTGTCCAATTGTATCAGACTATGCTTGGATATTGGACCTTTCTTTACTCAGGGGCTTGTGATAGCAGCTGCTTTGTAAGGAAAAACAATAAAGGAGGGTTAATGATACTATGGAACTTATGGGAGCCCTGCAGGCTGGGCTCCCTTCCCCCTCTGCTATTCCAGCCAATACATATAAGATCATTTTAGATTTAAAAGATTGTTTTTATACCATGCCCTTGGATGGAAATGATTGTAAAAGATTTGCTTTTAGTGTCCCTTCCACCAACTTCAAAGAGCCTATAAAGAGATATCATTGGCTTGTTTTGCCTGGAGGAATGGCCCCAACCTGCTATTAATATGGGGAGCAGGGCATGTTTGGGTTTTTAAGCAGGATGCTGATGGAGCATGGGGGCTGCCTGAATGGTTGGTGCAGTTTGCAAACCATGCAGATGGTAATTTGCCTCAGAGTGCTTCTGGGGACATGGCGCAGTAAGCAGTACTAGGGTTAAGTTTCTGATCCAACACTCTTACTTCCTGCTGTCTGGGAAGGTCCAGAAATCAAGATGTGGGTTAATGACTCACACCCTCCCTGTACAAAGTGAAGGAAATGTTATCTCAACCACTCTGCAGTCTTTTTCCTCATGTAGAATAGAGATTCAAAGGAATAATAAAACCGTATTGTAGAGATCGTGTCTCAAGGACAAGCCCATCTGGTATGACATCACAAAAGAGAGATGTATCATCGATTGTTCTGGCAACCAGGACAATACTCAAAAAAAATACTGCCAAATGGGAAAAGGGGCTGTCTGCAGGACTTTGTTGGTCAGACTCGGTTTTCCACAAACTCAGTGGTGGAAAATAGGGGCTGCTTTGGGGGACATGAAGCTTATGGGCCCTTCCTCCAGACCACAGGGAAATGTTACTGCCTGCGTATCTTCGCCTTATGTACTTTTGGCAGGGAATATTACTATAGATTGTGAGGATTCTAAGTTTAACAGGTCTTGTAATAAATGCAATTTGTATAATTGTATTACCTGGTCCCCTGATGTTATTGTCATCGCCATTTTGTATCAACCTTTTGTTATGCTGCCAGTGAATATTACTGGGCCTTGGTATTCAGAAAGAGGGTTACAGGTATTAGAAGAGATTGAAAAAGCATTCACCAGATTTAAGCGTTTTGCAGGTTCACTTATAACAAATATTTTAGCTATATTTAGTTGCTACTGCTACTACTGCAGCAATTGTACTTTCACAAATCATACAAACTGCCCACTGTGTAAATGAATTATCCAAAGATGTGACTAATGTGTTGGGTACTCAAGAAGATATAGACAGGAAGTTAGAACAAAAAGTAAATGCTCTTTATGACATGGTCATGTGTTTAGGAGACGAGGTGCAGGGGCTTAAGGCCAGGTCTAGTCTACAGTGCCATGCTGTACATACATGGATCTGTGTTACACCTATATAGTACACTAACAGTCAGTATAGCTGGATTAAAGTGTAGAATCATCTTCAAGGTACTTGGAACAATGCTAATGAGTCTTTAGATTGACTACAACTCCATCAAGAAATATTAACCATAAAAGATGCTAAGTCTCTTGATTTTGATGTCCACAAGGTTGCTGAGGATTGGCTCCAGCATTTTCAAGATTCTTGCCCTTCATTAGGAAATCTCAGAGACCTACCTCACATGCTTTTGTCTCTAGTCACAGCGGGAGTGTGTGCATTGTTTATCTTATGCATACTCCCTATGATACTGCACAAGGTTATGGTTGAATTATTGGCCTTAGGAACAAAGTTACATTAAGTACACCTGCGTACTTCACCCCCTCCCCAAACGGGAGTATAAGGCAGAGGCTGGTTAGTCAGACGGGTAAGATCGAGTCTGAGTCTCCGACCCTAAGACAGGTCATAGTCTCCTGCAGACTGTGACTGATGACGGGTAAGGGTGATTTCAGGACTTGACAACCTAAGACAGACGTTTTGAGTAAAGACGTCTTCAGTAAATAAAAAAAGGGAGGATGTTGAAGGCCATTAAGACTCAGCTTTGAAATGGCTGAGAAGTCTCATGACCTATGTGTCAGTGTTTGCTGATTTCTTCTGTGACTTTACGTTTTGAACATACTGTTAAGAACAAGAAAAAAAAAAAAGAACAAGAACAAGAAAGTATGCAAAGTCTGGGAAGATAGGTTGTTTAATTTTCCCAGGGATGTCTGGCTTGGCAGAAGATAGAATTGCTATGTGTATCAAATGTGCTTGCTTAACAATGAGATAATAAACCCCGGGTTGTTTCTGCATGGATAAAAGGAGTATGTAAACAAACTCGAGGCTTCAGTATTCACTGTTGCCCTCCCAACACTTTTAGTCTCTCCTTTTTACGCTAATAATCATTTCCCCTCTTTCAGGACTGTTTGACTCTTGAGCTGGCTCTGACAGCCCCTCCTTGATCAAAATTCTTAATCTAAAGCTTGAGTAAATTTTAACGCCTTCCAGAAAAAAAAGGTTGGCTTATAGAAAAAAGATCAAACAAACAAAAACCCTGAATACTGAAAGTATAACAGTCAAGAGATCAATCATTGCATCAGATAAATCTGCTGAACAATGCCTCTTTAGAGTACTGAAAGGAAAAGATATTACTTCGAGGACTGGGTTCACCTGACCAAAGCATGCTATTGTCAATTGATTCATGTGCATTTGAAAGATGGACAAAGGAAGGCTGAAGAAGAATGAATGTATTAGACTTGTAGTTCTGGACAAGAATATCCCACATACCATGGACATGCAAAGGACAAACAAGTCTGTTTTGGAAGAAGTAATGTCAGAGTGCAACTTAGAGGTAAGGATGGTGAGAGTTCATATTACATACTTTGGACATATATCTTAAAAATCATTTATTGAAAAGGATAGTTTGTTTGGTAAAGATGAAGGGCAGTGAAAAACATGAATCCCTCTACCAAATGGATTAACAAATTGACTGTGACAAATTGTTCACCCTCACATCATGACCCACCAAACCCCAAGAATGATATTTCTGCTCAAATTGGCCAATGCACAGAGAGGACCATAGGGCTATTCCAATCACAAGACACGGCATCCCTCAATGACCCATAGCGCTATGAGGGAAACACTAGTGGCACAGTGTGGGAAATGTGCTCGATCTGATTCCACCACACTGGGGCAAAACTCTAAGGGTATGTAACAGAGCAGCAAGAGGAGCAAAGCAATGAAGTGCCTTGGAAATACAAAAAAATAGACTGTGTGGCCAAGGCATGGTACCACATCGGACCCAACCAACAGTAAAATACTCCTAATGATCAACTAACAAACCTGGAGTGAGTCCTAGTCTTTTCTCTTTATTTCCAGTGGTTGTTTCCTTTTGTTGTTGTTGTTTTGCTCTGTCTTGTTTCTGTGCTTATTTTTGTCTCTGCATGTCTATCTAGATAAGATAGGCAGGATAAACACACCAGAGGAGACAACAATGGGGCTGATGGTTCTGGGAGGATAAAGGAAACAGGGAAGTGGGGGGAAGGAAGTGGGTGTTTGCCTGGGGTCAAGGGCACAACAAGTGACCTAAAATCGATGTTGAGGAGAGTGTAGGATGCCTGCTAGGGCATGATCAAGGGCAATGTAATGAGAGGAATTACTGAAAACTGATGAGCGCCAAACATGATAATGGGACAAGAGCAAAGTAAAAGGAAATAGAGGAAAGAACTAGGAGACAAAGGGCATTTATAGAGTGCTAAATACAGTCATTTACATATGTACACATATATATGAAGAAAGGGTAATAGATCTATGTACATATATTTAAATTTTAAGTATTAAAGTAGCAGATAGACATTGGACCTCTACTCCAGTACTCTCTCAATGAAAGAAGACTTTGTTCTAATAACCTGGCATTCCGTGATGCTCAGCTTCCTGACACAATCAATTAAGAAAAAATGGTGCAGAAGCAAATATGGTGCAGAAAGTTGATGCTGCCTGGCTATCAAAAGATACAGCGTCTGGGGTCCTAAAAGCCATCTAGTTGAGAAGCTACAAAGCCCACATGGAAGAACCACACAAGTCCATGTGATCATGAGGTGTCAATAGGATCAGGTATCTGGCATCAGAGACACGGAACAAAAAATCCTATCAATGTGAAAGAGGGGTAGTGTGGAATGAGACCCAAAGCCCATCTGTAGGCAATTGGACACTCCCTTACAGAAGGGTGTGTTATATAGAAACAAAACCAGGACACTTGTGAATATATATAGATATGTGCATATATATCTATTACATGTACAATATATAATCATTATATATTATATATAATAGACATATAAAGCACAAAAAATATAGCAGCTAATTTGTTTGCACAGCTGTACAGAGTGCTCAGTTCAACTCACTTCCGTGAAACATTTAATATACTGGAAGTCCTTCAACTCATGAGGGCCACTGGGTCCAAGGTCAAGGAAGCAGACTGGTGAGTCTTATGTACGGCAATGCAGGCAGTCTGGATACAGGCAGCAAACAGAAGGGCAGATCATCAACAGAGAACTAGACGATAGGATCCAACAGTCCTAAGCTCAAATGATGCATACACTAGCAACATGGTGAAGCAGTTCTCAAAGGAACCTCAAGCTCTAGCGACATGATCCACAGGTTGGCAGTCCAACAGTTATGTAGCCCACAAATTGTGGCAGAGAACTAGCAGGCGCACCCTGATCTGATGAGAAGAAAGCAAGAGAGAGAGAGGCAGGGTTTGCCTAGTCATTTATCTCTTTGCCCTCCAATCAAACTGCAACATTATTAATACCATGTTTCTATTGGCCAGGTTGGCACAATAAACCAACCTATCAGAATGGGTCACAAGGATGAGACGAGCCAGTCAGGGTGCAGTATAACACCTATGAAACATACAACTTTTGTCTAGTTCTTCAGTGCTTCCCAACCCCACTATCATGACCCCAAATCTACTGTATGAAACTGGCTAGACCAGAGAATGCACACGGGTACCGAAAAGAGCTAAAAACACAGGGAATCAAGGGCAGATAAACCTATCAGGACCAATAATCTGAGTAGCAATACCAGGAGAGTAAGGGGTAGTTGAGGGGTGAAATGAACACAATGATCTACATATAACCCTTTCTCAGGGGGATGGACAACAGAAAAGTGGGTGAAGGGAGACATCAGATAGTATAAGACATGAAAAAGCAATAAAAATTATGAATTATCAGGGCTTCATGAGGGAAGAATAAAATGAGCTGATACAGTGCTCAAGTAGAAAGAAAATGTTTTGAAAATGATGACAGCAACATATGTACAAATGTGCTTAACACAATGGATGTATGCATGCATTGTAATACAAGCTATACAAGCCCCAAATAAAATGAGTTAAAATAAATTAATTAATTACTTTATTAAAAACATGCGTTCATCCTCAATTGTGAGGATGGCACAGGAGAGTGCAGTGTTTTGTTCTGTTGTGCAATGGGTCCCAGTGAGATGGCACTGACTCAATGACAGCTGACATGACAACAGTCTCAGAAACCACAAATATACACCCAGCACAAACACAAAGACATTAGTGTTATGTTTACAAAAGATATTATTTCTCTCATTAAAAAAGGGAAGAGGTTTCTTCAGTTAAAAAAATTGGAACAAACAAGGTGACAACAAAATTACTGAGGCATTCCTACCCCTCATTATCCATTCTTTTGGTGAGCTGAAGGCAGTTCTCTAAGGGCCTCACAGCATGCCAGATGGCAGAGTACTTTCAGGAACATGGGCTCTAGTCTAAGGGCAGCACACTCACTAAGTGGTGAGCAGCTATTTGTCTTTCTAGGAAACTGTAAATCATGCAGTCCTGTACACTGAGGGTTCAGCTGGAAATTCAGAGGATCCAGTAGAGCAAGGGACTCACTGGATTTCAGGATGCTTAGAAGGTCTATAATCAATTGAATCAAAATAAAATTTCATGAGAAACTTCCAGCCTAACTGTAAGATAGATGAAAACTAAAAATTCTGGCAGCTAGAGTATTCACATAAGATTAATAAGCACTTTTTTACTGTTTTGTTGCTTAAGTTCAACTTATTGGGTTCCAACATAACAATAGTTTTTAGAGAGCACTTAGTAACACTTTCGATGAGACAAGAAATAACCTGATACCAATGTCAGATGATGATACTTTAAGAAAACTGTAGACCAGTGTTGATAATGGATGTGAATGAAATAGTTATTTTTAAAATAGGAAACGGAGTCAGACAATTTATTAAAATAAGTATGTATCAAGATTAGTTCTAATTCATCCCAGAATTGATTTAACACAAGAACATAAACACTCAAATATGCCTAGTGATGGGGAAAAAGTCAATTATCTAAATAAGACAAAGAATGAATAATAAAGTAAAAAGCTTTTCATGTTAAAAACAACTACAAATCTAACATGAAATAGGTCAAATCCAATATGCTAATATACATTCTTGGAAAAAAAAAGCATTGCAAATGTCACATGTAAGAGAAAAAAGTTCAGCCCATCTCAGAATCAGGATAAACATAGATGTCCATTTTCACCACTCGTATTAAAAATTGTACTAGCTAGATTTATCAGAAAAAAAGAATTAATAAAAAGAAGAAAAATGACTTCCAAAAAGAAGAAATGAAAATTCCTTATCATCATAAATTGAAGATGTCATGTAAATAAGTTGCCAATTGAAGGCAAACAAGCGGCCATCAAGCTCGGAAGCAACAAAGCCCACAGAGAAGCGTGCAGCTTAAGCGAATACAAGGTGTTGAACAGACCAGGTGGCAGACACAAAGAACAAAAACCATCATTGTGTGATCACCTTCCTCACATCTCTGGGGAATGGGCAATGGGAAGGTGGGTGAGGGGAGAGGCCGGAAAGTATAAGATAAAATAATCAATTATAAACTATTAAGGGTTTATGGCGGAGGGCAGAGTGGGGAGGGAAGGGAATAGATAAAAGGAAAATGAGCTGATTCCAGGAACCCAAGTGGAAGGAGAATTTTGAGAATGACGAAGACAACGAATGTATAAGGGTGCTTTACTCAATTGATGTATTTATGGATTGTGATAAGAGTTGTATGAGCCCCAACAAAAAGATTTATTATGTTTTCAAAAAGTTGCCAAATATGTCATAAATACTATAGCTAGTAAATGTAAAAATGTTGTAGGCAACATTTCAACACACAAAAATACTTGGTACTTAAATCCCTAATGATAAACTGCTAATCTCCAACTCCCAAACCATTAACCCTTACATATTAAGATGCGGACCATCTTTCAAACCCACCTATACCCTTCTAAAACACAAGAGGAGGAGGAGTTGATGCTGTTTTCCAGAGAGCAGAGAGAGCCGGCCAGCCTGCCTGCGGGGCTAAAACGGGCAGAAGCAGTACTAGGAGATTGATATATGCACTTGGCAGGTAGCATACATTTTGCCCGAACAAAACTACTGGTCAACCTCCTTAGTGGTGATCCTAAAGGATACTACAAAAACGTGTGTGGTACACACACATGCACTTATGTACACACTAAAATCACATAAATAAAATAATGAAATTGAAAATAGATTTTTGTGTGTGAAACAGTTTGAAACAATGATAAGATCTACGAAAGTAAAATGGAATCCAACTCAACTATTTAAAAGTTTGTGAGAACAGGAGGGAGAGCCTGGGGACTCCAGGGTGGGAGAGCGCCGACAGCGGGCCAGGGATCCAACCGGCAAGTTGACACACAAGTGCACAATGTGAGCATCTCCAACCCGTTTTCGTAACAGGATCCCCTAGTTGACCACCTACATAGTGTCGAGAAAAACAAGTCCCCACTCAGTGGCTGGCCTACCCACCTTGTCCGGCAGGTGGCAGCCCGCGGTTCCAGGCTAGGGGCCATCAGGGAGTGTGGAGGCAGCTCCAATCTCTCCCTCTCACCTCCTTCCTCTCCTCTGTCCTCCCTCCTCTCTCCTCTACCCCTGCCCCTCACCCCTCCACCCCCATCTTACAAGGAAGATTAGATCAAATCATCCCGACACTGAAGGATTAAAAAGTGACATCACTATGAACACTTGGTCACCACAAGCCAGTTATCCCTGTGGTAACTTTTCCAACACTTCCTGCTGAAAACCCAAAAGGTCAGAGGGATCTAGACATCCTGCTTTCATGGTCTGTATTCCTACTGAAAATCAAGATCCAGTGAGCTTTAACAATTTCTGCTCCAGGGGAGGTTTCTGTCCTCCCTCAGCTCGCCTTAGGACACCTACATTACCTTTACCAGGTGTACCGTCCCAGTCAAACAACCCACCTGACCCTGCTAAGCCCCTGCCTGCTCCGGGGAGGGGCCATAAAGAGGCTGCAGCTAAGGCTCAGAGGGAGCACACCAAGAAATGCCAGTGCAGCAGCAAGGGCTCCAGTAGGTCCACTCGGACTCTAGCATATCGTTCAGGGCCATGAGCGTTGTGCACTCGTTGATCAAAGACACCTTTGGGCGCATCGCCTACCAGCCATCTCAACTGGCACATTCAAAACTGCTCAACCATCACAGTCTGGGACATCCTAGCGACCATGTACCTGCTGCTGCCTGGACAGCTGGCAGAGGCGCCTTGGCCGAGGGCCCCAGGGCCAATGCTCACTACACCAGCCCCAAATAAATTGTCCTTCAACCTCACAACGTTCAAAACCCAAGGGACCACTTCAGGGTCACTTCCAGTTTCATCCCCCAAATAGAGGTTAAACACTTTAGCATTACCTTGTTTTTGGCTTCTTTGTTTCAGTTTTTTTATTCTTCTGTGCATAGTTTAGTTAGATTGCTTTTGTGATGGAGATCCTTTCTTTTGTTTTTAACACTTTTGGGGAGCACTTAATCCACATATCCCACAATTCCATAATTCAGCCATCTTAAGCATTCCACAATCATTACCACAATCGATTTCACACTGTCTATTTTCCCACTATGATTAAATCGCCTTTAAAAAGACTTTTTAGTCACCTTCAGTTCTAGTCTTCAGTCCCCTCAATCCTTCATTCTTACTCCCCAAGTCCCCTCACCCTCCCCAACTCCGCCAGCCACCCACCCTGACCCCACCCAGACATGCTTGCAGACTCTTGCATGGTATTTCATCTCTAGGCATTCACTCCTTCTGTGCTTCACAAACGGAACCCAACAGAAAAAATAAAGAATAGAAAGGAAATGAAATGGGAATGATTTTTAAAACCTTAGTAATACATAGATAGAAATAAAAACAAGGAGTAAGAAGAAAGGGCCGCCACCAATATTTTAAAGCCAGAGAAGACGTTTCTGTCACGGACCAGCAAGAGATCTTGCGCCTAGAACAGACTCTGGTCGGGTCCAGAGGGAGGTCAGCAGAACAAGACGCCGGGACTCACCTTTGAGCTGAGGAGGCGCAAGGAGTCTCCGGAGGAGGCGCCGCTGTGTGGAAGGAAACGAGGGGGATTAGGAAACCCGCAAAGAGAGAATTGTGGAACTACAAAGCCCCAAACCCCAGCCGGGATCCCCTTTCCCCACAGGGACGCCCACCATGAACCCCAACCAATCCGAGCGGGGAAATAGGATGGCCTCGGGGAAACCCGCCCACCTCTCACTAAGAGAAGTGCTGGCAGGGTTCCCGGGGAGAAAGGGCGCTTGCACCCAAGCCAGGTGGACTAAAACAGCCTCCGCCCACATACATGTCCCGGAGCCCAGAGCCGCCCACCTGCGAGCGCTGGCAACAGGGTTCTCAGGCTGTGGGCGCTTCTCTGGCACCGCAAGCTGAGCAAGGGACAGCGGCAACCTTGCTGGGAGTGGCAGTTCTGGCTAAGACACCGCCACTTCCGGCCCTTTCTGGGCATGACCCGGAGGGGGAGGAGCTAGCGGGGTCAGGGGGGAGTAGGGTCTCTGCCTTCACTCCTCTCAAGGCAGCTCTTGCCACGCCCATTTCTGCTGCTGCACCAATACAGGCGCCTGGTGAGGGTGGGCGGGGCCTGGCATGCCTGGGGCGGGGCTCAGGGAGGAGCCAGGGAGAGGCGGTCCGCGCCAGAGGGCCCACAGCTGTGGCTGAGACTCAGCTAACAATGGCCGAGGCTCCAGTACTCTCCCCCATAGCAGAGAGCGTGTATGGGTGACATGGGTGAAATAGAACAATGTACGTTGGGGGTGTAAGCCTGTGATCAGATCCCCCGGATGTGCATCCTCTTAACTAACTCCAAACACCCAACCATCCAATCCTGCCAAGGTGTTAATGGGTCTGAAGCAAGAACTTAGGGTCCTTGCTTAACCTTTACAGTGATGGGCCATTCTTTGACCTAAAGCACTGTCGTGTATGACTGATTTTGGGGAAAAGAGAAGTACCTACTGGCATGCACGTCTAGGTAACTTATATGTCGGTTTAACAAAATTTAAAAATAAACCCCAAGCAGGAGCAGTGAAAAGGGAATGGAGGAACGTGGCTGGGAGAATGGTTGTTAAACTTGCCAGTCCTTAGAGCTGGAATTTATACTATCTTCTTGTTTGATTTCACCGGGAAGCTTGGGGACAGCTAAACATGAGAGTTATGTTCTTCTACGATGCTTATGATTCATGCACTCTGCTAATTTAATGTATCACTCATTCAAGTTTCTATCGGTCCAAGAGGTCATTATGGACAGTGGGGAAGACTTTTCCAAGTTGAGTGATCTGAAATTTAAATTTACTTCCTGCAGGTAACTCTTGGCTGCCAGACACTCAGAATAAGTGTTTTTGGGAAAGATCAAAGTGAACTATTTCTCCATTAACTTGCATCCATAAAGATTGTGCTTCTTTCATGCCAGTTATACTTGGGAATTCCTTTATGAAAGTTCAAGTCAGATTCCAAAGTTCCTGGCTGAAAACAGAGAAAGGTGATTTGTAACACTCGGTTACGTTTCCCAATATGGTCAGATAGTTACCCAGATTGTACAGAAAACTGTCACCTGACTTTATCAGAAATCCACAAACGTCACTTATCAGCCAATATTTTCTGAATTAAACTGATTTATGTTCCCAGTTCTGCTGGAGCCACCTTATGCTTAGATCTGGGGAAACTTAGCCTAGGTTTTGCAACTAACGGGTGACTTCTCTGGAAATACTTGCTGTTTTATACTGGGTAGACTAGAGAAACAAATTCACGGTCATTCAAATATGTGTAAAAAAGAGATTTACATCAATGACTAATAGATAACAAGAAAACATTTCATCCCAATCCAGATCAACTCTAAAAGTCCGATACTAGCCCATATATCTGATAGTAGTCCACAATTTCCTCTTCAGATTCACACGGCACATGCAATGATGACGAGTGCAGGAAGACCACAGGCCAGTGGGTGAAAAGTCTTGTGTATCCAATGGTGGTAGAAGCATTTAGTGCTGGCGTGGGTCTCCGTGTGGCTCTTCCAGCTCTCCAAGTGACTCAAGAGCATGAAGGTGAAGCATAAAGAGAGGGAGCCCAGCTCCAGGGAAAAAGAGTGGAAGTTCCAAGAATCTACATGAGAAGGTCATGCCCACCAGGAGGCATCATCAGGTTGTGACCTGATTGACAGGCTAACCTCTACCCCTAGACTTATTTCCCAAGTTGAAATGAAACTATGTAGCTACTACACCTGCTTTCATGTGAGGTTTCCTGTTTCTGTTGATAAATCATTAATTTCCCTTTCCCCAACCTCCACCATAAAAACCTCATTGTCATCGAGTCAATGCAGACTCACATAGATACTATAGGACAGGGGAGAACTTCCCTGGTGAGTTTCCAAGAATGAAAATCTTTGCTGGAGTAGAACGCTCATTCGTTCTCCTGTGGTGTTATAGGTGGTTCCAAGTGCTAGTCTTAAAGTTAGCAGCCCAACTTATACCCTCTTCACAAACAAGGGTTTGTTCGTTCATTGTAGATCCACCCACAATAGCATGCAACTAGAGTCCAAAAGGTTCCCTACGTTGTACAAGCCACTTCCATTGGGTTGTTCACCTAAAATTAGTGATTGATCAGCAGAACGAGATATGCCCAGCCACCACTACCAAGTGCTCCAAAAGGAATCCCATTAGAAAGTCATGGAGAGATTGGGAGAAAAATGTGGACCCAAACTCAGACTCACAAAAGAGACCCTCCAGGAAATGGCCTTTGGTCACTTTCATGTCCAGAACTGAACTAACCCCCTGCTAGGCTAACCAGTCATGTAAGTAAGATCAAGGACAGGATTTAGCTGATGGGGAAGATGGAAACAGGAGAGTCTTGGACAAAGTGGATAGTGTGTTGTTAGTTGCCCTCAAGTAGGTTCCAGCTCACAGAGAACCTAGGTACAATCAGATGAAACACTCCCAAGTCCTGCTCCATCTCAGGGTGGATTTTATGTTTGAGCCCATTGCTACAGCCAATGATCCAGTCCTTCACAAGGGTTTTCCTCTTTTCAATTGCCCTTTTACTTTACCAGGCATGATATCATTTTCCCAAGATGGATCTCTCCTGATAACATATTCAAAGTACACGAGACAACATGTCACCATCCTCACTTCTCAGGAGTATTAGCATGTGCAGTCAATGCTATTGTTACTCTTATTAATTCCTGTGCAAATCTGCTTGAAAGAATGGATGAATATATGAACTGTGATAAGAGATGTCAGGGCCCCCAATAAAATATTTAATAAAAATAAATAAAATTTCATGAGACACTTCTAGCTTAATCGTAAGACTTTTAAAGGTGCAGATTCTGGGAGTTATGAATAAATACCATTTTTATTGTATTGTTATTTAAGTTCAAGTTTTTTGGGAACTGAGTCAGACAACATGTTCCTAATATTTTTTAAAAAAACTTTTTCATTTAGCTCCATTATCAATATTGGTCTACAGTTTTCTTGAAGTAGCATTATCTGACACTGGTATCAGAATATTACTGGACTCATAGAATGTTATTAATTGTTCTCTCTCAACCATCGTTATGTTTGTACCCAATTAACTTGAACTTAAATAATAATACAGTAAAATGCCATGTTGTTAGAACAAAGTGTTCTCGTGTTGAGGGAGGGCTGGAGAAGAAGCCCAAAGTCCATCCACTTCCTCAATGTATGGCCATACAATTCTATGTAAATAAGTCAATACCTCTATTTTATGAATTAATGTATTTATATATGTACACCCTTATGTTTATACGTGTATCCATAGCTTTACTTCCTAGATCTTTTCTCTATTTCATTTTACATTCCCCCTGTCCTACCATCACACTCACCCCTTTGCTGCCTCTTAGTAATGCCTCTCAGCTAAATTGCTATTGTTCCAACACCCCCAGGATCTCTAAGTCCTCCTCATTATTGATTTAATTCCCTACTTGTTCCCCTACCTATGGAATTGTTTGATCACCACTCACTCCCCCGACCCCCTCTTCCCCCAAGGCCCTCCAGAACCATTGGTCCAGTTGCTTCCCATGCCTATATGGGTAGGCAAAACAACAAAAGCTGAAATAAAACAAAAAGAAAAGATTGAATTAAAAAGGGGGGAAAAAACTAGCGAAAAAAAACCCCCCAAGGCTAAGCTCACCCCGTGGTCCCGTGGATCTGTGTCTTGTTTCAACAGTGTTTGAACGGAACAGATCCGGGGACTCCCTGCCTCCAACCTTCCGCCACGCAACAGGTTTCTTTCCGGAAGTAACTTGGGGACCTTCTTCTCGGCCAGCCCCTCCTCTTGGGACCAGCGAACACTTTTATTTGGTGTGTGGTGACCTCCAAACTGACTCATCATGAGCTCTCAGATCCGTCAGAATTATTCCGCCGACATGGAGGCCGACGTCAACCGTCTGGTCAACCTGCACCTGCAGGCCTCTTACACCTACTTCTCTCTGGGCTTCTTTTTCGACCTCAACGATGTGGCCTTGGAAGGCGTGGGGTACTTCTTCCGCGAGCTGGCGAAGGAGCAGCGCGAGGGGGCCGAGCATCTCTTGAAGCTGCAGAACCAGCGCGGTGGCCGCGCCCTCTTCCAGGATGTGCTGAAGCCGTCTCAAGATGAGTAGGGTCGAACCCTGAATGCCATGGAAGCTGCCCTAGCCCTGGAGAAAAAACTCAACCAGACTCTTCTGGACCTGCATGCCGTGGGGTCCACTCACACCGACCCTCATCTCTGTCACTTTCTGGAGAACCACTTTCTAGACAAGGAGGTGAAACTCCTCAAGAAGATGGGTGACCACCTGAACAACCTCCGTAGGCTGGCCAGCCCCCAGACCGGGCTGGGCAAGGCCCAGCCCGAGAGGCTCACTCTCAAAGACTAGGAACCTGTGGCGCCAAGCCACCTTCCAGGGGCCCTCTGCCTCCCCACTGCCGGCCCTAGCCCCTCTTCCTGAACCTGTCTGCGCGTGTGCGCCAGTCAGCTGCAATGCAACGCCACCGCCCTGGAGCCCCTCCCCCAAGCAGGGGACCACATGGAAACAGTAAAGCTTCCTTTTGCAGCAACCACCCCCCCAAAAAAACCCAAACATAAAAACATACATAATCCCAGGTCTGTCCACTGACCTTTATGACTCTCTCCCCACTGGTCCTGGGGGGTTTGGGAAATTTCCCCTCCTAGCCTGAAGTCTATCTTTCAGGCTCCTCAGGGGTTTGTGGCTTGGATTGGCTCCAGTTGCTGACCTGTTCTGTTCCCTTATTGGTTCACCCCACTGTGGAGGGAGGTGGGGGTCAGACCAGGCTCACTCCACACCATGTATCCCCAGTATGGTCCTCTGACGATATACTCTCCAGCGAGTGGACATCATTTCTCAAGCTGATGTTGGCCTTACTGTCTTGTCTGTGTGCCAGGACAGATTTTTGCAAATAATGGTGATTAAAAAAATTACCATTCATGGTTAATCCCATTCATTCTATTTATCTCCCAATAACACACACATAAATAAGGAGACATAATTAAGCTAAACAATCTTTATAATTAATTAATTTGCTTTCATTGGTAATTATGCCCTGTGACGATGGTGTAGTGCCCTCTTAGTATTCAAAAATTACTTACGTGAAAAATTTAAGCAGTCCACACTGAAAGGAGAGAGAGAGAATTTATAAAATTTAAGGGGGTGGTTCCGGTTGAACGATGCACAATGAAGTTTGACAAGAGTTCATTTACTGATGAAAAAAACCTTGTTTGACAAATGAGATTAACAGAAAAAAACGTGCCACCAAGTATTACATTTTATAAATGCAACAAACACGCAGATCACGATGCTAAGCTCTGGGTTTTGGGTGAGCCTTCATTGTATGTTAAATATTATACATGGTCTCTTACCTCACTTGGCTTTTGAATTCTCTCTGTGTACATTTTAGGTTCTTGTTTGCTAATATTTTCATGTGTTCCCCTGTGTGCATGTGTGTGTGTGTGTGTGTGTGTGTGTGTGCAAGGTGTTCCTAGAGCTGCCAAGTGTTTCCTAAGAACACCTCCCACAGCAACTTCACCCAATTCCCCCCAGATTTATTCTGCCTTTATCTGGACCAGTGGTTCTCAACCTGTGGGTCGCGACCCCTTTAGGGGTCAACCGACCCTTTTACAGGGTTCACCTGATTCGTAACAGTAGCAAAATGATAGTTATGAAGTAGCAATGAAAATAATTTTATGTTTGGGCATCACCACAATATGAGACACTGTATTAAAAGGTCGTGGCCGTAGGAAGGTTGAGAACCCCTGATTTTCTGGACTCACCAAAGGATGGAGATTCCAATAAGGAAGGCTCCTGGAGTATAAATTACGTCGATTTAATAATGATGCTGAAGTAATTACAGGTGATTACCCTTTAATCAGTCTCTCACCTTCCCTCCTTTATTTCCAGCTCCTGCTCAGGATCCAGGTGAGCCTGGACGCAGATAATTCAAGGTGCTGAAACTGGGGCAGATTTGGAATTCCGATTAGGCTGTGCCGTGTGGAAAGACAGTGGATCATCCTTGCTTGGATGTTTTGTGCTTCCTGGAAGGTAAAAGTACCTGGACCCTGGGCATGGGGACCTCTTCCACACCAGGTACCCTCAGCTAGTAGGTATGTAAGACAGGTTCAGGGAGGATGTCCCTGGTTTTGAGCTCAACGATATTCAGCCTGTGCTAACACGCTGACTCTGAAACCTCCACTAATGGCTTCTTAGTAGCTGATTTGTCCACATCCAGGTCTCACTTTCATTCCAGGGTATATTTAGATATCCACACGCCCAGGGTGTCTGGTCAGGATTTAACCGATGTAGTCAGCATGGGGTTGGCCTACTGTTGTTATCACGAGTGACTCTTTGAGTACATACTTCTCCATGAGTGGAGAGCCCAGTGTGTGCTGAGAGGGAGTTCCTGGCACTGGACCCTCGGTATGTCCCTGGGAATAAATTCTTTACACTTAAGGGGTGAAGCTGCAGCTCCTACTTGAAGTATGTCTTGTGAGGTTAAGTGGTTGGTTTACTGGAAAATCAAGCAGTCACAGACCCAAATATTTTAGGGTTAGAAGGGTGTACTACATCTTCCTCAGAGCTCTTAAGTCTGAGGAAAAAGTCCAATGTTGTGAAAAATGGATATCATGGTTCCAATATAAGTACTTTTAATTTGATACCACCTCCATCTCTAGTGACATGAGGGTCCCTGGGAAAGAGGGAATGGAGGGGATCAAAGGTAGAATAACCAGTCATTTATTTGTTTCATTAAACACGGTTTCACTACATCCTTGAGGGAGAAACCAGGATACATAGTGACCTACAAATTCGTGAGTAAGTACAATTGAGCTCTTGGTCACCTTGGTTATTGGGTAACACATCCCTGCATATGTCTAATAACAGAGAAGACTCCTTGAGTGCAGGACACAGTAGAGCTGAGGACCACAAGAGTCCTGTGATAGATCTTGGTCATAATGTTTTTGTCATATCTAAACATTTATATATCCCTGCAATTTGCCAAATTTCATGAACCACTTGTAAAATTTAACTGAAAACAGAGGATGTGTTGGTGTTTCCTAATTGTGCATGTCTACCAGATTATGTTTTGAGTTGATTAGGAACGTACATGTTAAGGTATAATGATGTAGAGTTACTGTTTAAGGATTAGAGTTTTCAGGGTAGTTTCTGAATTTGAGATTTAGGGTCATAAGGTTAGGATTAGGTTGATAGACACTGATTCAAATAATTGGAATGCATGCATTAGGTTAGATTAGGGTGCATGATCATTGGATTTGTTAAGCACATGTTAACTTTGTTGTGGCATCAGGCGATGCTCAGGGTGTTAGTAAAAGTTCTGGAGGATGAGTGGCTTTTCAGCTAGTTATCAGTGTGTTGTAAGGATACTCAGCAGGTTACGTATAAGGGTTAATGGTTTGGGAGATGGTAATAAGCAGTGAATGCGTAGGGATTGAAGTACCAAGTTAATATCGTCTGCTGAAATGTAGCCAACAACATTTTTCTGTTTATCAGCTATAGTATTTATGATATATTTAGAATCATTTATGCATAAAAAGCATCTTTTTTATGGATAGAGGAATTTTTATTTCTTCTCTTTGGAAGCCTTTTTTCTTCCCTACCAAAAAAAAAATTGTCTTGTTTTGAGATACCCAGGCTCGTCTGCCGCCTAGCTCCTGCTCTGTCCAGGACGCAGCGGAGCTGCCCTGGAGCTGCTGCCAGGGCCACACAGGCAGGCCTGGTATTTCAGCAGCAGTCATCCGGTCCTGAGCGTTCGCCAACAGAAGCAACCGCAGCCTTCAGCCCTCACCAGGTCCAGCGAGCCACGGACACAAGCGAGGCGAGCTCTGGGCGGATGTCAGCCTTCAGGGTGGCACGCAGAAGCAAGAGAAAGACCGAGAAGAAACCTGCCCAATGGGAAGAAGCAAAATTGTTGGCGGGATCCATGGCCGTCAGGAATGACATGTGAAGATGGAGAACTTTGTGTGATGTGATTCTCGTGGTCCAGGAAAGAGAGATCCATGTTCATCGTGTGGTCCTGGCTGCGGCCAGCCCATTTTTTAACGTCATGTCCACAACTGACACGCTCGATTCAAAGTCCTTTGATGTAGAACTCAAGGACGCCGACCTGACATTATTGAACACCTGGTGGAATTTGCTTCCGCTGCTAGGATCTCTGTGAATAGCAACAACGTGCAGTCTCTGTTGGATGCCGCAAATCAGTGCCAGATGGAACCTGTGAAGAACATGTGTGTTGATTTTTTGAACGAGCAAGTGGATGCTTCAAACTGTCTTGGTCTAAGCATTCTAGCAGCACATCTAGACTGTGCTGAGTTGAAAGCCACTGCAGACGCCTTTATTCACCAGCATTTCACTGACGTTTCCAAAACTGAGGAGTTTCTCCAACTTGATGCTCAGCGAGTAACAAGTCTCCTCAACCAGGACCTTGAGCGCAGAGGAGCAGGTTTATGATGCTGCTATCAGGAGGCTGAGACACGATTTGCCTCATCGCCAGCCTTTTATGGTGGATGTCTTCACTCACTTCAGATTTCCTCTCATCGCACAGCATTTCTTATGTAAAACTGTCCCAGCTGAGCCACTCATTCAAGACAACCTTGAGCGCCTTAAGATGGTGATGAGTGGAATGCAGTATCATCTGCTGTCTCCTGCGGATCAGAAAGAACTGGCAGATGGAAGAAGGCCTCGAAGACCACAGTCTTGTAGATATGTAACCCAAAGTTGGAAAAAGGTGCATATTGCACACGATCCTGAAGTGAGAATGTAACTACAGAAATCTCATTGATGCATGTTTTGCTCTTTAAAATGAGCTGTGTTGATAACGATTTTGTATATTCAACCACACGTTTTTGGTCTTCAAGTTTAAATAACTGAACAGTTTAAATAACTGAAGAATTGACCCCTGATTTTCCATAAAGTCTCATTTAATAAAGTATGTTATTCCCTGAAGCCAGCACTATTAGAATTCCATCACAATATGTATTCAGTATTTATGTTCAATGTGCCCACCCCTCCCTTATTTTTGTTATAAAACTTTGTCTTGGAAATATTTTGCCATTTACTAGGACCTAGGTATATATTATAATTTTCATATTAATTATTTCTAATATAATAACTGCAGAGAAAGCTTTTGTGAGAGATCATTTACCTTGCCTCATCCAAAGTGAACATTAGTTTATAGTGTGATGTAAGTAGACCACTTATTAAACAGGATTGTTTAGTAATTATTTTTAAATTCTTTTACTTGGCATTTTTCAGAAATGTTGGAATTATATTAGCTATTATTCAATGAGACCCACCCGTAGGTATCCTATACCTGCCAGGAATGGTGACTTATTATTATTAAATTGATCTACTTCAGAGAATATTTTCAGTAGTAACATGTAATTGTCCAGAATTAAGCCAATATACTTTTTTTGAGCTAATAAACTTATATACTATTATCTCTATATATTCCTTGGATTTAAATGATGACAGGAGGAAAATGTGTATTAAATTCTGGCTGAAAATGATAGAAAAGAAAGTCTTAATCTTTTTCCTGAATACCGTGAGGAAATGACCTCTTGGCTCTCTATTTTAAAGGTAAATCATACCATTCCGAGGATGCCAGGGAAGAGAGAAGAACTTTTAATCTATTAAAAGAAGATAATTGAGTTTCAAATCGTTCACTGAGAAATGTAATTAACTTTTGGAAGACTATGATCCTGAGGGAAGGAGAGTGGGGGGGCGGGGTTGATGGGCAGAAATTATACTAACCTTGTTCATTTCAAGGAAGGTTCAGCATTGCCATTGGGTGTTCTAATTGGAAAATTCTCCTCTAGAGATGACAGACTATTTCTTGTGCTCCTCATTTTAAGTGGGGCTCCTCTTCGGGCTTGATATCTCTGCATAATATAGGCGATAGGTTCCGCGGTCCTTTGTGTGCACTGTAGATTGAGAAAATGGCAAGCCATTCTTAGGCCTGGCACACTCTTGATAAATTTTTATGTAGAAACCCTAGTTTTTTATTTCATTTTCCCTCTTACCATACGTATAGATGTTTCAGATATATCTCTTCTATTGATTATATGGAGTTGGGTATTTCTCAACCTACCGACATTCACATGTGAGACAACTTCAAATTCTGTTTAAGACCATTGCCTCTATCCTTTTCTGGGGATTTTATTACATAGCCGGTAGTCATTCAAGACTCTTGTCTACATTTTCTATTTATTACATATTTTGTAATGTATGTTGGATTTTGAGTGTGAACATGGCAAAGGTAATTTCTTTTTTGTATTCAAACTAGAACCAACAACTCTGTTTTTTCAATACATTGTGAACACATGTTCTCTTAATAAACACTTTCATAATTAGTAGTATGATAGACAAAAATCATTTTCATCTGTTGAAATCTACTATGTGGTTCATTTTGCATAAGCGTGATAATAAATGTAAGACAGGTGTAACAGTACTAAAAAAGAAGAAATGAAAATAATGAAATTATCTTTATGAAGGTCACAGAAAATTTGTTCTCCCTTTATTTCTGACTTGTAGCTCAGAAACTGTTAACATAGGTTTCTGTTTCTTAGCCCAGATTAGGTGGAGGATAGGACTGAGATGGAAAAACCCTTGCTTACAGTTAAACATTATACATGTCAATTAAACGTTTTTGTAAACTATATTTCTCTCTATATTTGTAAGTGATGAGGTAGCAATCCCTGGTGACACAAAGTTCAAGATCGTGGATGCTATTTGAAAGGTGAGCAGGTACCACCCACCAGCTGGTCCCTTGCACAATTAAACTGACAATCTGTGTCCAAAAAGATTACCGTTTAGAGATCCCTATGGGGCAGTTCCAGTCTCTATAAAGGGTGACCTTTAGTCAAAATGGATGGTACACATACAAAACAACACGTCATTCTCAAATATGATGCAGTCTGGATTCTCCCTAAAAGATATTAAACACATGTTTCTTCCTGGGGCTCCTAATCTGAATTCTAGTCCTAGTCAACCGTTTTGGATAATGGCAATTTGCTCTTTATGATACTACTTAGTGGTATCATAAATAATTTTCATTTTGTCTTTTAAAATTGGAAGATTTTCCTGAAGCCTCTGGCTTTATGTATTACTTTCATTATATTTTGAAATTAATTGTTATTTATGTTTTCTTTATTCACTAGTACACCTCACTTATGCTCTATGAGAATGTGATCATCTCTTAAGTCTCCTCACTATTTAAAAAAACAAAACAAACATTTTATTGAGGCTCTTACAATTCTTGTACCCACACATCAATTGTATCAAGAACTTTTGTACATATGTCCCCATCATTATTCCCTAGACATTTCTTTTCTTCTTTTTAAAAATCAACTTATTGGGGGCTCGTAAAACTGTTATCACAGTCCATGCATCCATCCATGGTCGTCTTCTCACTCTTAGTTTGCAGATTTCAATGTGCTCTGCAGAGCATTTTGTACCACGGTCTCCTCTTCTAGGAAGAAGGGCTCTGTTTCACACAGCACTCCATTTCCAGACCCGTGTGTCCTGCGCACATCTACTGGACAAGCTACAGCGATTTAACAAAGAATATTAATAGGTTGAGAAATTGAAAAAATACTCAGTTCAGTTTTCAACGTAAAATAAACATAAAATTTAAAAACCTTCAATACAAAAAATGAGTTAAATTTGAGGTATGGCAACACAGAAAACCAGTCTACAAATGAGATGGGTGTATTCAGATAAATGAAAATTTATCTTAGTATTTTGTGTTTCTTTGAGATAGAAACATTTTTCACCCTGTTCTCAGAATTAAGTTTTGTGGGCATTCATGCAAATCTGGCAAGAATTAGACCATAGTAATGTTTGCTATATGTCATTTGCTTTGTTTTGTTTTTTTCTCCTCAGAGGAGCAGATTCTTCCCATTCTTAATTGTAATGCAGGATTGTGATGCTGGGAATCTACATGGTGATGAAGTGGGAGAACAGGGAGTTTTCTGTGTGTTCTTCTGATTGAGGCTGAATTTTTTATAGCACCTGGGCAGTAAGGCTCTGACCTTCATGCCTGTGTTGTAGTTTACAGTTTGGCCTGTCCATGTTCCTTCTCCTCATTTCAGTATATCCTTTCTTTATCTTTGAATATTTAATACCTATTCACTATACCCTCCCAGTTAGGTCTCATGGGTAGGATATGGGGTATGTGGTTGATAGGGGAAATATTTCACCTTCAGCTATGAAATGTCAATGGAATTGACTTTTCTCTGGTGAATAATCTTTTGAGTTGATAAAAGTCTCCCCCTCCAGTGTCTGAAACATGGCTTATTATGAATGTTCATGCGAAAATCTGGCGGGGTTTTATAGTCAAAGCCCACAAAATGCAGGGTTCCACTAATGACTGGCCCCAGTTTTTCCCTGTCACAGTAAACAGTACTCAGTCTCTAGAAATTTATAAAATCTTAATTTACATTTTTGCTGTATTTTGCTTTCTTTTTTTCAATTACATGTGTTTGGTAGCTTCTGATTCAGGTAAGCAGAACACAGCTGTTCCCATCTGAATAGACCTCCTCTAGATTTCAGATGGCATTTGATATGTCAATTCATTTCAGTTCTCTGATGGTGCATGCCAGGACGCCCAGCATCAGTGCACCCGCGGCTCATGTTGCAGAATAAGGAGCAGGTGCCTGACTCAGGAGAGGAGGAAACAGCTGAAGAGAGACAGAGCAGGGGTCCAGAGTGTAAATGGAGTGGCAGGTGTCCAAAGAGGGCCTAGAGCTTGTACGTGGGCAGAGAGTTGTGGTCATCTCCACACGACTATACATTATAGAGGAACGAGTAGACAGATAGTATAGGGTGTTTCATCTCCCAGCATCAGGAAACTGATCTACATTTGATCAACCCTTATGCTTTGTCCCTCGGTTCTTCGAGCTGAAAACTGAGAAACCAGTCCCCTGCCCTTGAATTGAAGAGCATCCAATGGTTACTGAGTTTCCTCGAGCCCTAAGCACTTGAATTGTTTTAGGACCATTCAGGCAAGGAAGGTTTTTTTTTCCCCCCAGAAAATAGGTACTGTACACTAGAAAAATATGTGAGTTTGTAGAGATATGTCCTAATCTTATGGGCTCTTGCTAATCTTTTTCACCACACTGATATCATTTTTAAATTAAAATGTACAACTTATGTTAATTTTGTTAATGTACCTTTAATAAATCTTGCAAAATTATTAAATTTATTTGGGGGATTCTATCAGACTTATGGTGACAGAGCAATATTTCCTTATATTTTAAAGATTGTATTGCTTGGCTTTGTATGTTTTCTGAACACTTTACATATTTTATATTATTTAATTGGTTGCTTTTCAATTTTCTTGTACAATATTTTGTGGGCTGGTTTTTATGTGAGGAGAGGAAATAAGAAAACTTTATGCCTATTAAAATAACATTTTGGTATACATTATTTTAAACAAGAAAAAATAAAAGTTCATGGAAGATACAGATGACTATTTATGAAAACACACTCATTACAAATATAGTAATATTGAGGGTAATATAGTAAAATGAGTAAGACTTACCCCACACCCACCCCAGTGAATCAGTGAAAAATCACTATACCTCAGCACAGACACAGAGGAATGGCCTTCTTGATTGGTCAGTATTAGTCCATGAGAAACTGATTTTGTCAGCTCTCATCTATGAAGTCAGTGAAATTATAGGGGTTGAGTATAAGTCATGAAAAGCTGTCAAACCACATCATGAGATCATGAGATACACCCCCCACTAGCCATCAGGATTTGAGACCACATTTGAGATGAGCAGCAGAGCTATCCTGGTGTGTGACTCTGTCAAGTTCTCCAAGTTTCCTCTTATTTATTCCTGATGTAGACCAGAAATGCATTCGTGAATGTGAATTAATTGTATGTACAAGTGCCCTATAGAGTTAAAAGCTGAAGCCATCTCTTTGATACAATATTAAGCAAGGGCATTGCTGCATAGGTTGCACCTAAACCTCTGACAGCAAAGTACACCCATCAAGGAGTGACTGTGGAGCGTTATTTTCCTATTGGCAGCCGCCCTCGGTAAGATAAGACATGGGGCTGGAGAGAAGACTGGCAGCTCCAGAGCCCTCACCTTCTGGTTTAGTTCCTCACAGGTGTGCATGCCCAGATGCAGTTAGTGCAGTCTGAGGCCGAGGTGCAGAAGCCAGGAGAGTAGGTGAAGGTGTCCTGCAGGACTTCCAGATACACCTTCTCCAGCTACAGTACGGATTGGGTCTGACAAGCACCAGGAAGAGGCCGTTAGTGGATGGGTTGGATCAACAACCACGCTGGGAAGTCACCATATGCCCAGGGCTTCACACAAGGCAGGAAGACATCTCCTGGGATGCGTCATTCAGCACAGCTTATCTACAGATTGGCAGCCTGAACTCCGAGGACGCTGCCACCTCTTCCTGTGTGAGACACACGCTGTAGAAATCCACATCCCGAGAGCATCAGGACACCTGAGGGCAGGGCAGCTGTACTCGCTGAGGCAGTGACTCAGAATATTCAGTTGAATCTTCTCTTTATTTCCCAGTTATGAATTTAGAGATGAGAAACACAAAACATTACTTCCTGTGAAATTAGCATTAAAATACCGTGAAATTAAATCAGCCCCTCGAGGGGGGAGGATAAGAAATACCTTGGTATGTAGCCTTTCCTTAGCTCTCTGTGTAAATACTTCCATCTCCGTACTGAGAACTATGCAGACTCCATGAAGGTTCGATTTACCACCTCCAGACACAATGACAAAAACACAGTTGATTGGCAAATAGAAACTTAGAAAATGGAAGGCAAGGCCATGTAGTACTCTGTGAGAAAAGAGGGAGAGGGAGTCAGTGTGATCCCAGACACAGACTCCCTGCTGGGAGAGACCTGTGCTGCAGGGGGCACTCAGATTCCGCAGATCACAGGACACACCCCAGGGGCAGGTGTTGATGCACGGTTTCAGGGATGGATTCTTGTTGTGGTCTGGGGATGCTTCTCCATTACACTGTTTCCTCCAATGAATTTATCTATTTTTATGACAAAGGAATGCAAGATCAATGTATAAGAAATATGTAAAATCAGACCTATTGCATGTAGGATGTATTATAATGGAATTGAAAACTCAACAGTAGAAAGTGGGGAGGAAGGAGCACATAAAATATAAATTTTATTTATTAGTGTTATACCTCACTTATTTTTATGTTAAAGTTTACAGCAAATGCATTTTTCAAGTACTGTTTGATAATAGTTGTATTGGTTGGATTTCCTCTTTTTTAAAAAAAACATTTTATTAGGGGCTCATACAACTCTTATCACAATCCATACATATACATACATCAATTGTATAAAGCACATCTGTATATTCTTTGCCCTAATCATTTTCTTTTTTTTTCTTTTCTTTTTTTACATTTTATTAGGTGCTCATACAACTCTTATCACAATCCACACATATACATACATCAATTGTACAAAGCACACCCATACATTCTTTACCCTAATCACTCTCAAAGCATTTGCTCTCCATTTAAGCCCTCTGCATCAGGTCCTCTTTTTTTTCCCCTCCCTTGCCGCTCCCCCCTCCCTCATGAGCCCTTGATAATCCACAGATTGTTATTTTGTCATATCTTGCCCTATCCGGAGTCTCCCTCCGCCCCCCCCCCTTCTCTGTCGTCCATCTCCCAGGGAGGAGGTCACATAAGGATCCTTGTAATCAGTTCCCCCTTTTCAACCCACTGACCCTCCACTCTCCCAGCATCGCCCCTCACACCCCTGGTCCTGAAGGGTTGGATTTCTTTGAAGGCAGATATGATCTTATCACAGACAGTACTGTATTTCATGATGGGTTTAGCAAGATCCTTTCTGACAATGCCATCCCCTTCTCTTCATTGTGTTGTTCCCGTCATAGTAAATCTTATGATTTCCTGATCAACTTGCAATACCATTTAAGTACATTTAAGCTCACGAATGGCTAGGATAAAAAGCAAACTTCAAGCATCCCATTTCATCCTTAGCCCCTTCCAATTTTCCTAAATTTGTAGTATGCAAATGATAAGTTTTGATCATTAGAAGACTTTTGCAGCTCTTTCTCTTTACCTTGAGACATGCCCCGTCAGCAAATGAAGATCCTGACAGCTCCACTCCCAGAGCCTTTACCTAAATTACGTCTTCATGGCCGACTCCCCTCCAAGAAACCAGCTCCTCTTCAGTGACATTTTGAGTGCCCTCAAACCTGAGGACCCCATCATCTGGCAGTAGCTTCAACAATTTCCTAATTCCTTTCCTTAGGCTGTCAGTATTCAACAATGCTTCAAAGTTATGCATACGATTTTCAATGCTTCTTTCACTGAAGAAGGTAGTGGGGTCCTTCTGCATTGTCTAGTCTTAGACTGGAAGCTTTGATGAAATCTGTTCACTTTGGGTGACCCTGCTGGCATTTGATATAACAGTGACATATCTTCCAGCATCACAGCAACACACAAGCCACCACAGTATGATGAACGAACAGACAGGTGGTGAGAATATAACATTATTTCTTCAAAATATATCACACAAATTTTGGCTAATATTTTAAATACAATAAATAAGTAACAGCAGAACTCCACCAAATAGTGGAGTGATTCAATTCAATATTTTCAATTATGGTCTTAACATTTAAATAAAAAGCCATGAGGACATCAAGAATTTAATAAGTAAACAAACAAACAAATGGGTCTAGCAAACTAGAATCAATAACCAATACATAGCATATGGAACCAAAAACAAAACATAGTGCTCCCGTTAAGCAGGGCTTTATTTCAGAAATAAAGGTAAGCATGAAATGAATAGAAACAAACATAGATAGAAAATAGAAGTACAGATATATGAGAGATACAAGATATAGACAGGCTATATAGAGAAAATTGACAGCTAAATAGATAGTTCAGCAGATTGATAGACCAATTAATGGATTTATGATAGATGGATAGATAGATAGATAGATAGATAGATAGATAGATAGATAGATAGCAGAGGTAGGAATATGTATAGATGGATGACATAGAGAAAGAGAAACTCATTCAACAGACACCAGTGTCATTGTGCATTCAGGTTCAGGGATTTGGGCTGAGTCCAGGCAGATGGTGTCTATCCTGAGATAAATTGAAGACTAAATGCACAGACTACTCTGTGAGGTGTGTCATAAGGAGTAAGGATGTTATAAAACAATGACTCACTCTTTAAGAGATTATAGCAAGTAACTGGGTCCCCACAACAGGACCATATCACTTATTTGATGTGTGTGGTGATGCTGATAAAAGCATGTCAGGAAAGCTATGTGAGACCAGATTGCAAGCACCAAAAAGGGCAGTGTAGGATGTATTGCACAGGGTCTCAGGAAAAACAGGCACATGATCCAGATTCAAGACTCAGTGCATGGGGAGCAAGATACAGGTTTCTTAGCAGCATTTGGGGCTCCTCTATTCCATTTTCCCCTGGGTCAAGGTTTTTAGTCCTCTTCCTGTCCCTGAGCATTGAGATTTAGATGTCTTTAGCATAACTGTCAACTCCAGAGAACAGAGGGAGGAGAACTAAGCATGGAATTAGGACATCTTCTCTGGGTCCTTGTTCTTTTCTTGGGAGATCCCGAGTGCACAAACCACAACCTGAGGTGCTCTCTCCCCATCAGAGGAGACCTGAAGGGAAACATTTTAATATTATTTTCTATTTTTATCTTTACTCTTTCTTGTGGATTGCGTGAAAATTTACCGAGAAGATTAATGCTCATTCAACTATTCATACACTCTTGTTTCATTTCATTGACTGTAATACACACTAACTCCTGTTACAATTACCTTTTCTTTCCAAACATTCTTAATTTTCCCTTGGATAAATGTTGTCCTTTTAATCACAGAAGTTTGATTATTCTAAGGTAATTGTATCTCCTCAGGACTATTGCTCCCTGGTATGCTTGCCAATTATTTGACTGGATTATTTGAAGGGGTGAGTTCAGTCCCACACCTGAAGGAATGCTGACAGCCATAGTCTCAGGACTTGCACAAGTCTACCCAACCAGTAAGCCTAGGCTTTTTATTTTTCTTTTGTGTGTGTGTGTGTGTGTGTGTGTGTGCGCGCGCGCATGTGTATTGTTTCACTTTTTGTCTCATTCTACCCAAGACCTTCTAATGCTACCTTATCCAAAAAAGTAGGCACTGATAGCAAGGCACCATTTATTTCTTCTGGTCTTAGAGTTCAGGAGACTCTATCCATGATTTATTACAGCATGGGACGAATGGTTTCCACGTGTCTACAATGATCACCACTCTGGAAAGAGAGAGACATTTAGCTGCACATCATGTGTTTTAAAGTCCCCAGTCACTACCCTCAAAACCCAGATGTAGGACATTGTCTTTTTGGGCAGTTATGTCAGCGGGTCTTGGTGTCCTCTGAATCCCAAGGCCTCCTCCTCAGAGAGAGAAAAGTTAACACACTGATGGTTTTCTTTAGTTCAGATCAGAGTAGGTCAGAGAAATGTTTAGGCAGATTATGAAACTGATGAAGGTGAAATGTTCCCCATGTTGGACTTTTAACTTCTCTTGTGAACAGAGCTCCACTGTCAGAGAGATGGTGACAAGGGCCAGGTTGACCATGAGCATTCAGAGTGACACACTCATCTTTGGCTTTAATCTGCACGGATTTGTCTGACACTCCGAGAAAAGCTGACAGTCTCTGAGATTTGTTTCCTCTCCTCAGGCAGCAGGAAGCACAGGGGAGACCTGGGTGCTAGGACACACCTGAGAGTCTACTGAGAAGGGGCCACTAGGTTGATGGGATACTTCAAAGTCTTCACGAAGGAGAGAGAGGTATGTTCTATCCTGGACATAATTCCCCACAGACAGTAAGGAGGGACTGTATGTGAGGGCCCAGGCTCCTCGGGCTGCAGCCTCACACCAGGTGTCAAACCACTCTCCCCTGAGTGTGGACTGAGAGATGCACTGAGTGGAGAGCCACAGTTCAATACTGTCTGGGGTTAAGGTGCCAATGCCTGTGTGTGTGTGTGTGTGTGTGTGTGTGTGTGTTGTGTGATGTTATTAGGATCAGGTTCTGTCCCTCCCAGCAGTCCCAAGACCCGCACCTCCCCCTGCCTTGGCTTTCCAGGGTTATAAAGTTGGAGGAGTGTGACATATAGGGCAGGGAAGAAATATGCAAAGTGGGTGACGTCCATTTTAGACCCACAGGCTACCTCCACACGGAAGCACTCTCCTTACCCAGGTGGGATCCTCAGTGTGATTATACTCCATCCTCCTTGCAAGATGGGGTCTGCTATCCTAGATCTCCTCATTTCTTTTCTCCCACGTCAGGTTTGCCACAGGGTTTGAGATGAATGGAGATGTGTGTGTGTGTGTGTGTGTGTGTGTGTGTGTGTGTGTGTGTGTAGAGGGAATCTCTGATCTCTGAATCCTATCTCCACAGGTGTGTGTGGTCAGGTGCAGCTGGTGCAGTCTGGGGCAGAGGTGAAGAGACTTGGAGAATCTTTGAGGACCTCCCATAAGACATCTGGGTACAGCTTTACTAGCTACTATTTGCACTGGATTAGTCAGACACCTGTAAAAAGGCATGGAATGGACAGGAAGTATTTATCCTAGAGACTCTGAAACCACATACAACCCATCCTTCCTAGGAAAAGTCACCATCTCCACAGACAACTCCATCAGCACCATGTCCCTGCAGTGGAGCACCCTGAAGGACTCAGACACAGCCATGTATTACTGTGCAAGACACACAGTGAGAGAAACCCCTTCCTGAGAGGGGCAGAAATCCTCAGCCTGATGCAGCTGCAGCACAGGAGTCTCTGAGGCAATGCAGAGGCTGAGCAGAGAGAAAAGCTGTCTGCTGTCTCCTAGAGAGTGAAAACATGAGATCATGTCACCGGTCACTGATATGACAGGGAAGCATCTCCCCACGTCAGGTCACTGATGCCTTTTATGGATTTGACTCCCCTGGAGTAGCCCAGTCTGTGACAGCTGAATAACAGCAGTGTTGTAGAGCAGATGAAGTATGGTTTTATAATGACATTCTCAGAGTTCAGCCCTTGCTGCCCTGGAAGAATGAGCAGGTGCATTGTCTTATAGGACAGAAAAACCTCAGCTCAAATTTCCTGGCCTTTTTCTCACAAATGCCATTCTCAGTATTATTAGAACTTCTTCCTGATAAGGAGCCACAATCACAATCACAATCACAATCGTGTGTTCATTTGTTTGCCTTCTAACTTGATTCATCTGCCTGCATTCAAATTGATTTGGAGACAGCTTTAGGAAACTCTCCTGGTGGAGCGGTGGTGCTGTGGCATTAGCAAACTGCTCATGGATCCCAGACCTTACACCAATCAGTTACACTCATAGGGACATACTTGGTGTAGTTTCCTGGTTAAAAATGACCCCCCCCCAGGAGGAGACTTGAGCCTGCTGAGCCAGGATGTACTTGGTTCAGAAATGTTTACCTCCTTCCTGCTCCTCTTTCTCCTGAAGATGCTGGACCTACCATGCGGTCAGTGTCAGGGAGAATATTTTGGATTGATTAGATTCAGGCAGCACCCAGAAAGAGGCCATTGTGTACAGGGATCTCCTACTTGTCGTCACTGCAGTGCTGACCTTGACCCTGCCAAGAAACAATTCTAACTACCCATGACCTCTGTGAGCACCAAGGACATATCTGTGTATTACATTGCAGGTGGACACAGACAGGGGAGTCAGTGTGGCCCTCACAGGACAGCTCTGGGGATGGACTGCATGTGGCATTCTGACCAGCAAGGGAAGTTCAAGACAAATGAGCCCAGGATGCAGGAGCAGGTACATTGCTGAGCACAGGTGAGGCTTTCTGCTGTGTCTTGAGTTGGTTTTGTTCCCACAGCTCACAAAGAGATCCAGGGGAAACCCTATTTACAATTGCAGAAGTGTACTAATGTCTCCTAAATTGTAACAAGAACCTCTCGCTGATATCAAGTTGACTTTCTACCCAAAGTGACCTTATAGGACAGGCTCGAAATACCTCTGTAAAAGGTATTTGCATAGAAGTGGCTGGTCTTCACATCCAAGGGTACATAAGGTAGTAAACTGAAAAGGAGGGGTGGTGAGGAAAGGGGGAAAAAAAAGAGATGTGTGGCGGGGCAATAGGGCACAGCGCCACCCAGGGGAGAATATTGTTTCTGTTTCCACAGGGAAAGAGGGCCCAGACTCAAATTCAGTGTTCTGGGATACGAATGCACCCTGATGGCATGGATTGGGGGGCCAGTGAAGGGGCCTGAGGGCTCCGTCCCAATACCAGCTACATGGACAACTGCCTCTCCTTCCCAGAAGAAATTACTTTAGAGGATGGCACTAAAGCTGCAACTAGGGGAGAGGGACATGTCTGATCAGAGCACAGGAGCAAATGAAAGGGGAGGAAGGGAGAGTGGAGCACAACCTGGCACACCAGGCCTGGAGGACAATACCCCTGCTCTGAACAGCCAATGCACAGAGTGAACCATATAGCTGGCCTCAGTATGAGACACGACGTCCCTCATGGATCCATGGACCTACGGGGAACAACACTGGAGACTCAGTGTTGAGATTGGCCCGGACTGACCCCATGACACCGAAGCCAAATACTAAAGGCATGCGACAGAGCAATGCAGGGAGCAGAGCAGGGAGCTCCCAAGGGGTGCAAAGGATAGGCTTGGGGCCAGAGCGTGGCGCCCCATTGGACTTGGTTGCAGGAAACGCCTACAGGTCAAAAACCAGACCTTGATCTATTTACAGGTTTTTCTTTCTTTAAAAATTTTTCTATTTCTTTTTTAAATTAATTTACTCTTTTAGGAGTCATTGGTTTTCTTTTTTTGTTGTCATCATTGTGTTCTCTTTTGTCGCTTTGTCTTGCCTTGTTTTTTGGGTGCATATTATTATTATTTCTGCAGATCTATCTAGAAAAGATAGGCTGGATGAACAGTCTGGAGGAGAAAACAATGGGACCTATGTTTCCGAGGGGACATAGGAGAGGGGTAGGTTGGGGGTAAGAAGGTAGTGTTGACCAACCCAGGGACAAGGGAGCAACAAGTGATCCAAAATTAGTAGCAAGGAGGGTGTGAGAGGCCTGGTAAGGGGAATGTAACCAAGAGAAATTACTGAAACCCGAATGAAGAATGAGCATGATAGTGGGACAAGAGGAAAGGAAATAGAGGAAAGAACTAGGAGGCAAGGGGTATTCTTAAAGATCTACATACAGGCATGTACATGTGTAAATATATTTTTATATGATGATGGGGAAATAGATCTATGTGCATATATTTATAGGTATAGTATAACCTTTAAGGTAGCAGATGGACATTGAACCTCCACTCAAGTACTTACTCAATGCAAGAGCACATTGTTCTACTAAATTGGCATTCCATGCTGCTCACCTTCCAGACACGATCACTTAAGACAAATGTGTGCATATGCAAATGTGGTGAAGAAAGCTGACGATGCCCAGCTATCAAAATATAAAGCATCTGGGCTCTTAAAGGTTTGAAGATAAATAAGAAGCCATCGAGCTCAGAAGCACAAAGCCTACATGGAAGAAGCACACCATCCCGCGTGACCACGAGCTGTTGAAAGGATCAGGTACCAGGCATCAAAGAACAAAAAAATCATATCATTTAAAATGAGGATGAGTGCAGAATTGGAGAGCCAAAGCCTATCTGTAGGGAACTGGACATTCCCTTACTGAATGGTAGCGGGGAGGAGATGAGTCGGTCAGGTTGCAGGGCAGCAATGATGAAACATACAACTTTCCACAAAGGGAAATACAAATATAGTCCACAAAATAAGTGATATGAAAGGGGCAGGCTTATCCCCAGTTGATAGTGGAAAATGTGTGAGTCCAGAGGCTGAGTGTGTGGGGTGATCAGGCAGTCCCACTGGGTTCCTGCTGTCACCAGAGTCATTGTATGTTATTCACTGCACAGCCTGGTGTCTATTAGCAACTTTCCATCCTCTGCAGTCTGAAAATGAATGACTTTCTAAATTGCTAGTATTATGATGAAGGTAAAACAAATTTATTTTGTTTTTAACTTGACATTTAATTCGAGAAGTGTGACTATTTCTCAGAAAGTGAATTTTCGTACAAATGCTAACTAAAAGTTAGTGCAAATTTATATCACAAGTAGAGAATATTTAAGAATAAATTTTTTTTCAAGGGAACAACAAGTGATCAAAATTGGTGGTGAGGAGGGTGTAGAAGGCTAGGTAGGGTTTGATCACGGGTAATGTAAAACCTATAGGAATTACTGAAACCCAAATGAAGGCTGAGTATGATAGTGGGACAAGAGGAAAGTAAAAGGAAATAGAAGAAAGAAATAGGAGGCAAAGGACATATATAGGGGTCTAAATAAAGGCATACACATAAATAAATATATTTATATAGGATGATGGGGAAATAGATATATCTGTATATATTTATAGGTTTAGTATTAAGGTAGCAGATGGACATTGGGTCTCCACTCAAATACACTCTCAATGCAAGAATACTTTGTTCTGTTAAAATGGCATTCCATGATGCTCACCTTCCCGAACGGTTGCTGAAGACAACGCAGGTGCATAAACAAATGTGGAGAAAAAAGTTAATGGCTTTCAAAAAATAAAACTTTTAGGGCCTTAAAGACTTGAAGGTAAACAAGCGACTGTTTAGCTCAGAAGCAACAAAGCCCACATGGAAGTAGCACACCAGCTTGTGTGATAGTGAGGTGCCGAAGGGATAAGTTGTCAGGCATCAAAGAATAACAACAAAAAATCTTATTATTGTTGCACACCTTCCTGATACGATCACTGAAGGCAATTGGGCATGTAAGCAAATGTGGTGAAGAAAGCTGATGGTGCCTGGGTAACAAAAGCTATAGCATTTCGGGTCTTAAAGGCTTGAAGATAAAGAAGCAGCTATCTAGCTCAGAAGCAACAAAGCCCAAAATAAAGAAACACACCAGCCTGTGTGATCATCAGATGTTGAAGGGATAAAGTGTCAGATATCAAAGAACAAAAAATCATACCATTATGTGCTCACCTTCGTGATACTATCACTGAAGACAAATGGATGCATAAGCAAAATTGGTGAAGAAAGATGATGGTGCCTGGCTAACAAAAGATATAATGTTTGGGGTCTTAAAGGCTTGAAGGTAAACAGGCAGTCATCTGGCTAAGAAGCAACAAAGCCCACATGGAAGACGCACACCAGCCTGTGGGATCAGGAGGTGTCAAAGGGATCAGGTATCAGGCATCAAAGAACAAAATATCAAATCATTTTGAATGAGGGGAATGCAGATTGGGGACCCAAGACCCATCTCGGTGACTGGACATGCCCTTATAGAAGGGTCTCTGGGAGGAGACGAGCCAGTCAGGGTACAGTGTAGCAATGATAAAACATACAACTTTCCACTAGTTCCTAAATGCTTCCTCCCCTCCCCCAGTATCATGATACCAATGCTACCTTACAAATCTGGCTAGGCCAGAGGATGTACACTGGTACAGATAGGAACTAGAAACACAGGGAATCCAGGACAGATGATTGCTTCAGGATAATTGCTGAAAGTGGCAATACCGGGAGGGTTGAGGGAGGGTGTGGTGGAAAGGGGGAACTGATTACAAGGATCTACATATAACCTCCTCCCTGGGGATGGACAACCGAAAAATGGGTGAAGGGAGATGTCAGACAGTGTAAGATATGACAAAATAATAATAATTTATGAATTATCAAGGGTTCATGAGGGAGGGGAGAGCAGGGAGGGTGGGGAAGAATGAGGAGCTGATACCAAGGGCTTCAGTAGAAAGAAAATATGTTGAGAATGATCATGGTAACAAATGTACAAATGCGCTCAACACAATGGATGGTTGTATGGATTTTGAGAAGAGTTGTATGAGCCTCCAATAATATGATGAATATATATGTATGTATGTATGTGTTGTATGTATGTATGTATGTATGTATGTATGTTCAAATTCTACTCTTTATTTTACTGACTCGTAAAAGTCAGCATACTTCATGAAGACTCTAAGCACCCTCCTTCCTCCCAGCTCCTCTCACAACAAACAGCAAGGAAAATCATTCACTCTCTCTCCCAATAGCTAAAGTCAAAGCAAAACACATTCTAAAAATGTTACATGACTGAGTCTTTTATAGTGGCCTTGATATTGCCTTGGTTGCTTCAGCCAAATATATTAAAGATCAAGGGACTGGAATTTTCTTTTAATTTCCATGATCCTTCTGCATTTAAACTCTCAAAATATTCTTTGTGAATCATTGCAATTATTATTGTCCATTTCTGCATTGTTTTATTTCCCCTTCAGTAAACTCTTTAATTTTTCACTGAAGCTCTAATTTGGTCTTTAGAAGGAGGAACAGAAAAGGAAATCATATGTATATTTCTTGACCACTGACGTCAACCAATTACTTCTAAATTCCTTTTAAAAAAAACAGACAGAAAGAAAACAAACAATAAAGGAGAATAAATTGACCATTTCTGGGAAAAAGTTATCTTTGATATCTTCTGTGGCAAGGTTGTATTTGTTGTAAATATAACATAGTAGCTAAGGTGACTCTGACTACAGTATAAGAACAATTATGAGCATTGGACAATCTGTTTGAGATTATTGCCAAACCTGCTTAATGTTGTGTCACAAGGAAATTCCCCTTGGATATGAGATGTCACTACAGATGTTGTAGTGCCTCATTTATTGCCCATAATACTTCCGCATTTTCCTTTCTGATAACCTGTTTCTGTTAAGTGATTTTGTACCAGAAAAATATTCCATTATACCGAATGAGTATCAGTTTTGACTAAATCTGGCCAGGCAAACATGTCCACAAAAGACATCCCCAACCTTCAAGTCACAGGTCACATGGAACAAAAGGACTTCGTCAAGGAATCAAAAGCCACCATAGATATATCACCAGACTAAATAAGTAGATGTGTGGAATCAAGAAGTACAAGGAGCCATAACTTGTCAAGAATTATAGCCCTATCCTAATCCAGACGCATGCTAATCCCTGTGAAATGTTTCATATCCATATGCTGCACATTTACTTATTGGTATACTTGTCTAAAACTGTAAACTTGACTCATCATTATTTTTCAGAAGCTTTCCTTCGGGAATCTTCTGGCTCAGTCCTTGCTTGATACAAGGAAAGCAGACCCCTTTCACTTTCATGCAGCCCCTGTCTTTTTCTCAGCAAGAGCCCTTTTGGTAACATGTTGTATCTTTCATTGTGCCGAGTGTGTTTTTTTGCTTGTTTGTTTTTAAATCACTTTATTAGGGGCTCATACAACTCTTTTTTTTCCATCTTTTAAAAAATCATTTTTAGGGGCTTCTGCAACTTTTATCACAATCCATACATATATCAATTATCTAAAGCACAATTGTACATTCATTGCCCTCAAAATTCTTAAAACATTTGCTCTCCACTTAAGCCCTTGGCATCAGCTCCTCATTTTCCCCCTCCCTCACCGCTCCCCGCTCCCTCATAAACCCTTGATAAATTATAAATTATTATTATTACACTGTCCAACGTCTCCCTTCACCCACTTTTGGGTTGTCGTCCCCCAGGGAGGAGGTTATATGTATATCCTTGTAATCAGTTCCCCCTTTCCACCACACCCTCTCTCCACCCTCCTGGTATTGCCACTCTCACTACTGGTCCTAAAGGGATCATCAATCTTGGATCCCCTGTGTTTCAGTTCCTATCTGTACCAGTGTACATCCTCTGGTCTAGCCAGATTTGTAAGGTAGAATTGGGATCATGATAGTGGTGGGGGAAAGAAGCATTTAGGAACTAGAGGAAAGTTGTATGTTTCATCTTTGCTACACTGCACCCTGACTGGCTTGTCTCCTCCCCGCAACCCTTCTGTAAGGGGATGTCCAATTACCAGAGATGGGCTTTGGGTCTCCGCTCTGAACACCCCCTCATTCACAATGATATGATTTTTTTTGTTCTTATGATGCCTGATAACTGATCCCTTTGACACCTCATGATCACACAGGCTGGTGTGCGCTTCTTCCATGTGGGATTTGCTGCTTCTGAGACAGATGGTCACTTGTTTACCTTTAAGAATTTAAGACCTCTGACTCTATATCTTTTGATAACGGCACCATCAACTTTCTTCACCACATTTCCTTATGCACCCATTCGTCTTCAGTGATCCTAGCAGGTAGGTTGGCACACATTGATATGTTGGGTTTTTTTTTTTCTTTGAAACCTGTTAACTAATCCCTTCAAAACCTCTGATTGCACAGGCTAGTGTTCTTCTCCCACATGGTCTTTGTTGCTTTCGAGCTAGATGGCCACTTGTTTACTTTCAAGCCTTTAAGACCATAAATGCTATATCTTTCAAGAGCCGGGCACCATCAGCTTTCTTCACTACATTTGCTTATTCACCAGCTTTGTCTTCAGTGATTGTGTTGGGAAGGTGAGCATCATAGAATGCCAGTTTAATAGAACAAAGTATTCTTCCATTGAGGGACTACTTGAATGGAGACCCAATGTCCATCTGCTACCTTAATACTAAACCTATAAATATATGCACATAGATCCATTTCCCCATCATCATATATAAATATATTTACATATGTACATGCCTTTATTTAGACCTCTATAAATGCCCTTTGCCTCTTAGCTCTTTCCTTTTTTTCTTTTGACTTTCTTCTTATTCCAGTGTCATGCTCGTTCTTCATTTGGGTTTCAGTAATTCCTCTTTGTTACATTATCCTTGATTGTGCCCCCCACCCCCCACCCCCAGGGCCCCTACACCCTCCTCACCACCGATTTGGATCACTTGTTGTTCCCTTGTCTCTGAGTTTGTTAACACTCCTACCTTTCCCCCCACCTCCTCCTCTCCCATGTCCCCCAGATCTGTTGGTCCCATTGTTTTTTTCCTCCAGATTGTTTATCCAGCCTATTTTATTTAGATAGACCTGCGGAGATAATAACATGCACAAAAACAAGACAGAGCAAAAGCAAGCAACAAAACAAAACAACAACAACAAGTCAATGACAAAAACAAAACACAACTACAAGAAAGAAAAACTTTTACTTAGTTCAAGGACTGTTTGTTGGCCTTTAGGAGTGTTTTCTGGATGAGTCTGATGGGGCGCCAAGCCCTGTCCCCGAAGTCTATAGTTGGTATTCCCTGGGGACTTTGTTGCTCTGTTCCCCTTACTGTTCTGTTGAATTCCCTTAGTGTTTTGCCTCAGTGTGGTGGGATCAGATCGGGTGGAATTTCCACACTGTGTCTCCAGTGTTGTCCCCTGTAGGTCTCTGAGTCAGTGAGGAATGTCGTATATCATAGGGGGGGCAGCCATAAGGTCTTCTGTGTGGATTAGCTGCTCTGAGGGAGAACTGGCATCCTTCTTAAGGGGGGCGTTTTGAACCTATTTCTGAGGTGTGGTCTTGCAAGTATGTCCTCAGGGGCAACCATGGACCCAGGAAAAATGGCTGACCCCCTTCTAGGAAATAGCTTCTCTCTCTCTCTCTCTCTCTCTCTCTCTCTCTCTCTCTCTCTCTCTCTCTCTCTCTCTCTCTCTCCCTATTTCTATTTCTCCTTCTGTCTCTGTCTCTCTCTTTCTCTCTCCCTCTCTACTTCTCCTTCTGTCTCTGTCTCTCTCTCCCTCTTTCTCTCCCTTTCTCTATTTCTCCTTCTGTCTCTGTCTCTCTTTTTCTCTCTCCCTCTCTCTCTCCATCTCTCTATTTCTCCTTCTGTCTCTGTCTCTCTCTTTCTCTCTCCCTCTCTCTATTTCTCCTTCTGTCTCTGTCTCTCTCTGTCTCCCTGTACTCCACCACCCACCCCCAGCTGCAGTAGTCTACCACCTGTGACCATAACTTCCTGTTTTGGCGTCATTTGCTTGTATACTTAGGCATCTATATCTTATGGATGAGAGGGATTATATTCTGATAAAATCCTTATGGTTCCCCATGTTCCTCTTAAGTCTCTATGAGGTTTCACCAGTAAACTTGTATAATAGGAAATCATTTATATTTCCAAATATTATAAATGCCCACTACTTTCCTCACGACAGAATATCTGCCCCTCAGTCATCATTCTAATAGATGGATACACAAGAGGGTGCAGTACTCTGCTGATGAAAACCAGCCTAGGCCAACCCTCAACTCTAGGAGAGAGGTCATAGCCATGGGTTGCCCAGGTCTCTTCATTCACCAAACAGCTATGATTATACTCAACTAACAATGGAGTTTGCTGGCCAGATTCCCTAGTTTCAATTTTAGCAATGAAAAGAATATGATGAACAAGAGAAATAAACAATGGATATGTGGATGGTTTCCTGGGGAGGATGTCTTTGTGTTTACAGATGTCCAGGGCAAAGTGCAGCTGGTAGAACCTGGGAGAGACTTGAGGCAGATAAGGGCCTCGCTCAGACTCTGTTGACCTGTCTCTGAAGTCAACACCAACAATTCCAACATGAATTGCATCATCCAGTGCCAGGGAAGGGCTTGCATTACTTCTCAGTTTCTGGTACTAATGCTGGTACTAAATCCTACATACACTCGATGCATAGCTGAACTGCAGTCCCCAGAGACAATGACAAGTACATTCCCCATATTCAAATGGTCAGGCTCAAAGTTAAGCATACACCCTTGGATCAGAGTATCAAAGACGCAGTAAAGGGCATCATTAAGCATCTGTATGCAAACCTCCCTACAGGGAGAGACTGGACTTCAGTGAGTGCTCAGGACCCTCAGCCCCAGGGCTCAGTTCCAGCAGACAGAGCAGAGAGGAGTTAAAAGCTGGCTTCCTGCAGTGTCTGGGGCTTCCTCTCTATCTTACCATTTCCCTTGAGGACTTCTTTGCAAGTGTGGGCTTGTATCAAACATTGAGTTTGAAATATGTCATTGTAACATGAGGAAATGTCCTTTACTTTACAAAGAGAAGAAGGCCACACATGAAAGCACATCATGCAGCGGGAACAAGGCAAAGCTGAAGAACCTGTCAGCCCTGATGCAAACCTGTCCCAAGTAACTGGTATTGGGAGGAGAGGATACAGACGGTTAAGATTTCTCTAAAATTTACTCAGTCTAGGGTATACCAGCAAAAGCATATTGTTATCCTCAAGCCAAAATTGTTCATCACAGTTGTCATGTGCGTCTAAAATCTAACCAGCCTAAGTCCTGCTGGCATCCTCAGCCACTGACTGAGAGTCAGGACAGAAGAGGGGATGGGCTTCAGAGGACACATTTGGGGCTCCTGGAGTAGTGTGCTCCTGTGTTTGAAGCAAGGATAGATGTTTTCTCTTGAGTAAAACTCTTCTGTACGGTTTCCCTTGTGGTGTAGATGGTATAGCCCACCAAAGTATTTATAATAGGTCAGGTTTTATATAGTATGTTCATTTAAATAACTTTATTTCCTAATTTTAATTTAAATAGAAATGAAAATCAATAAAATTAAATGCAACTTTAACTTTATTGATTTTCAGGAGACACTCAGGCACCATGTTGTGAGGAAATTCCATCCAAAAGATAGCTCCAGGTTCTAGAACAAGGTCCTGGCCCTCAGTCCTGTATGCATTCCTAGTTTAAGCCAGGGAAGCTAGTCAGACTTAAGACAAAGCCATGTTGGAAGAAGAGACTTCATCCATCTGGTGAGATTTTCAGTCGGGCACTAGATAAGATCTGGAATGCGACCTTCTTCTCTATGCCATCTTTTAGTCATAGAGTCAGAAATTTAAAAAGAAAGCAAACAATAATAAACTAGATATAATTTTAACCAACAATGTTTTATTCTTGTTTACCAATTAACATAGCACAACTTGAGCAAATTGGATTGGTTTTTCCCTGGAGTCATATTTTCTATCATTTCCACATTTAGAACATTGAGGTACTTAATTCACCTTGATTAAATGACTGACAAATCTCATCCCATGGTTGGGACACTGGAAAACAATTCCAGTTCAACTGAGTTTAGAGTTCAAAATGTTGGTCCTTCACAGTTCAGTGAGTACTCATGAATTCATTCAGGATAAGTTTAGTAGACCTGATAGGGACGTTATATACAAAGGGATAATGCCATCAAATGGCACAGAATAAGTCCCAGAGAAACCACCGTCATGAAATGACCATGGCAGTCACATTCAGACAGGACGGTGACTTGGACTCGTGTGCAGCTACGTCAGAGTGTGAAACTTACACTGCTCAGCTAACAAGTAGCAACAGAGGCTGTGAGTGTGGAGTTGGCTGAAATGACCATGATTAAGTGATACCATATCAGTCTGCATTGGAGAATGAAACTAGCTCAATGATCTCTAAGTGAGCAATGTGAGTGTCCTGTGATTGTATCCTTGGATTTTGGTGAAACCTATGGTTCTTCGTTGGAAAGCGGTGACTGAGTCCCCTCTGCAAATTCTGGGTCGCAACCTTATTCTTGAATTTTCATACTGCTTAAATATATATATATCTATGTATAAATTAAAAATATTATAACCAATCAGAAAAAAATGAGTGTGGTCAACCCTAATCTAGGGGGCAATAAATTTTTCTTTGAGGGAGAGAAATGAGGAAGGACTCTGAATGGGATTCGAGTGTTTTAACTGCGTGTTTACAAAGAGTGCTACTGCTTCCCAAGTCAATTTTATAACAGGTTATAAAATGAGTGAATCTTAGAATCTAGAGAATCAATTCGAGGTTTAGATCCTGGAGCAGTTATCAGAAGTCTGGACCCAGGTTAAAAGTGAAGAGGCTGAATTGGGTTGGCAATGCTCACATTTTAGATGCACCAGAGTCCCCTGAGAAAGGGACATTGAAAACAGTGTCTGTGGGGTTCACTAACTTTTGAGGACTGGTTGCCTAGATGGATCTTATTTTAACCCAGAGTTAAAGTAAAACCCAGACTTTTTAGTCACAGAGTTGAAACTTTTCTTTCATAGAGCCCCAATTCTCAAGTTGGAAACCTCCTCACTGACTCCATGGACCCTTGAATCTCTTTATTTATATCAAGATTGACCTCAGCTATCAGGAGCTTGGAGGTGGTGTCTGTGTTATTTGTAGGAGTGCTGGAGTTGGTGATGACAGTGGACCAAAGAAAACCCCCGAAGACATTGGGGAGGTTGATAAGAAACTGCTAGGGTGTAAAGAAGAAAAGGTGTTGGCAGAGTGTGGGGTAATGAAGATACTCTGGGGTCCACCTGATGCTTTCAACACACTATATCTTGTCTACTCTCTGGGGCACAGGACCTATAGGAGCCCAAGGAAGGCCAGGGGCTATGAGGGGCTGGAAGGAGAAACAGTGAGCTCAGAAATCCTGGGCTTTCCTTTGACTTTTCCCACACACATCTTAGGCCAAATGATCTCTAATTATAGACTAACATGCATAAGATTCCAACAGAGTTACCTTCAATTGGGTCTGAGGAAAATGGGAGTTTGTTCACCATCATTCTCTTTTTATAAGGACAGGGCTCCCTGATATGCAAATCAATCACCAGGCACTAGGTTAAAATCCCCCCCTGAGCACTGAAGACTATCAGTTCTCTTTTGATAGGGCTGTGGGTCTCTTGGGAAAGCACAGCTGCGGTCTAAAGATGCTATTGCTATGGATTCTCCTGTGCCTGGTGACAGTTCCCCAAGGTGAGGGTCTGAGACATCAATGGGGAAATCTATGGGGATGATTGTGACTGCAAATGACTAAAAGAGAGCAATTGTTTTCATTTACAGGTGTCCTGTCCCAGGTGCAGCTTGAGGAGTCGGGTCCAGGACTGGTGAAACCCTCCCAGAAGCTGTCCCTCACCTGCACTGTCTCTGGTTTCTCCATCAGCAGCAGTGGTTACTACTCAAGCTGGATCCGTCAGACCTCGGGGAAGGGGCTGCAGTGGATGGGACGGATATATTCCAATGGTGGTACATATTATAACCCGTCCTTCCAAAGCCGACTCTCCATCACCAGAGACACATCGAAGAATCAGTTCTCCCTGCAGCTGAGCTCAGTGACTGCGGAGGACATGGCCATGTATTACTGTGCAAGGAGCACAGTCAGGGGAAGTCAGTGTGAGCCCAGACATAAACCTCCCCTGCAGGGAACACATTGGGCAGCAGGGGGCGCGCAGGACCCACTAAGCACAGACACACAGCCCTAGACAGGCAGAGATGGATGATAGGGAGGATTTCCTGCTTTTCCTGTTGGAATTAAGGCTTCCTTTCCTGTCTGTCGCCCCAGGGACAGTTTTTCTTCTTCTTCTTCTTCCTCTAAAATTTCTCCTAGCTGCAGACTTTAAAGGAGGGACTATCATTCTCTGTTTGCAGAACAATATTAAAGAGATTCTTACCCTTCATGATCATCCTATCTGACCTGTTTCCTTCTTGAGAGACACATTATCACGGCATTCTCATTCTGTCACTCAAAATCTGTTGACAACGAAATACAGGCAGGTACAGATTCATGCGTGTAATGCATGGTTTTAACAGTCCTGAGCTCATTGCTCTATTACAGCCCAGGGTCAGGTGTCTCACAAGGTGTCTCTCTGCATCGCTCCCTCTGCACTGTGGTTCGTGATTGACTATTCTTCTCTGAGAAAATAATTTCGGTGACTCTGGGGCCTAAACTTGTGATATGTCCTTAGTGATGCTTGCTGCTCATTGGCTCCCTTGATGCAGAAACAAGGGTTCCAGGCGCAGAAGGGTCCCTGACACTGGGACAGATGAATTGAATGACCTGCCTGGTCGGTGGAGTCATTAGTCAGGTCATTCACCGGAGTCATGATGACGGGAACTCACAGTTGAAGGACAGCTTTGATTCCAAAAAACAGCAATTGTGTTCCAAGTGGACGAAATCACAGACTAATAGCTCAGAATGCTCTTTAGAATTGAGAACAGGGAGGATTTCACGCACATTTTGCACATGTGTTCAGGAGGACCACTCTGTGTAGAGTGTCAGCAAGATAGAGAAATACCCTGAATCAGATGCGCACCCAGAGTGGCTGCCAAAGAGGTCTCAAAGTTCGGATCAAGAGGGGATGGTTCAAACTTGCAAGTTTATGTATTTGTTCTATAGTACACAGAGCCATTATGAGCAAAACCGACTCAAAAGCACTTAACAACATGTCTGATGAAGTGAGGTGCAGAAAATTGAGTTTAATTTTGGTCAACCAGGTGTAATTACGAAAGAAATATATATTATGCTATTTTTTAAAATTCAGAAACGGTTAAAATTTTAACATTTAAAATTCAATAAATATATAATTCCTAATTAATTTACAATTATATGGTTATTAAAAATCAGGGGAGAAAATGTAATAAATAAGTAATAAATGATATATACAAATAAAGATCATGTACATATCCACTTTCCCTGGTAGTGTAGTGGATTTTACATTTGGAATGCTAATGGCTAGGTTAGCAGTTGAAAACCACTAGCCAGTCCAAGGAAGAAAGTTGAGGCTCTAAAAAGATTTACAAGAACTGTAAATTATACAATCAAATCCATGGAGAGGGAAGTATCAGAGCTTCAATTGTGAGATTCTGGTGTGCAGAAGGCTGCAGACGACAGTGGAAGCTCAAAACTCCCTTACAGGAGCTACACAGGGAATAAGCCTCCTGTGATTCCCCTCTAACCATAATTGAGGAATGGAAATAACCTGGTGAACAGAGTATTGGAGAGACATCTATAGAAGAATAAAATGATAAATCTGACTTGAATGGTTAAAACTTATCATTTGATCTCCCTTTTGATACACTTTGTGCTTGTCTGGTTTTGAATATTTTCTGTGTTGTGCTTTTTTTATATAGGGGTTTCTGTTTCATTTTGTCATTGTTGGTAGCATTTTTTTGACTCCTTGTTATGTCTCTTTCTGTTTTTCAATTTGTGAAACCCAGGATGGGTGAATCTCCGGAGGCAATTACTAGAATAAGGGTTCCTAGGGGCTATGGCAAGGTAGTGGGGAGTAAAGGGAAGTTGATATAAAGGAGTTCAAGAAAGAAGGCAGTGTTTTGAAGTTGATTGTGGTAGCAATTGTACAAAACTGTTTGATATGAATGAACTATAGAATGGTATGATGAATGGGCTAGGTCCTAATAAAATGTTGGAAAAATGTTAAAGGATCTTAGTTCTTGACCAAATGTTTTAAAATATTTTTTTATTTTGAATATTTAAAAAATACTTTTTATGAAATAATGTTGCACATGAAAAAGAGATCTAATATTAAATAATATTATCTTAAATATATTTCATAATAAAATTTGCTAATTTCTTTATTAAAGAAGATTTACAGTGTCTCAAACTCTTAGGAGCAGTTATACTTTGTTACACAGGGTTACTATGACTCAGAATTCATTTGGCTTTTGTGGATTATGACTATCAAATTTCTTAATATATCTTATTTTGGTTGTTACCTCCATTCATTTGTTTTCTGCATAGTCTGTGTTTTGCTTTATCATTTTTAATATTATTATCAAGAACTGCTCTACTTTTTCTATTAACCTGGTCTCCATAGAATTTCCTATTTGGTGTTTTTATTTTAACAATGCCATATATTCTGTGGAATAATTTATTATATTATTTATAATATCCTTATTAACATGTTAATGGTTTTCATTTCAGTTCATTTCATATACATATATTTACTGTTTATGTTTCAATTTAATAGATAGATTTATGAAAATAAACTTATTATTCCTTCCAGTTGTATTTTTCCCTTCTTTTGTAGTGTAAGGTCATCCCAACAGCATATTTCCGTTAAACCAGTGTCTGAGGTCACCAGCAAAAGCAAAGCTTACACACAGGCATTGGATGCAGCAGCAGTTTGCTCACACAGAGGAGAGACAGAGCCAGCTCATCATCAGGAGTGGGCACCGTCCCCACAGTCAGCGGTTTCACTCTGGGACCAGGGCAGGGATGGTGGTTTGCACACATCCCTTCTTTGCACTGCAGTTGAGGAACACTGTACTCTCCTCACCAGCAAACGTAAGGAAACAGGGCTGTTCTATGAACTGAAATCTCCTGGAAGGAAGTGAGTCAGTTTTGTTGTTGTTTTGTATATTCCATGTAATGTGCATGACGATCTGTTTGAGGAATGTTAGCGTGTGTTCAGCAGAAGCAGAGTGTGTTGTAGGTCACCAGCTGCTAAAGGATGGTTTTGTGTCCAGAAGCCCTGGGAAAAATAGCCAACCTGCAAGGTCCTCACGTTGAAGAAGCCAGGCTCCCATATCTGGGCCTAAAAACATCTGGGTCTCTTATAAACTCTGATAAAAACAGTGCAGAACTTAGACTACCTGCTTCCTCAGTTTCCAATTTTACTTTCCCATCCCTTGTCCTTTGGTGAATCTCTTCACTTTTTCATGTGCTACAATTATACAATAATGTATGGCTAGTGCTCGTGTTTTAAGAGTGATTTTAGTGCACTGAAACAAATAATATATTGAATATAGACTTTACTTTTTCCATTGATAATACTTTTCATATTTCAAGGTTCTGACTTATATCAAAAGCCCCTTTCCTTTTCAATATTTTAAAGTGCATTTTGAAATGTTGTTGTACCCACAAGATTCCCATCAGTTTCTGACTATGTGTGAACAAATATATCTGTCATTTATTTTAAATTTGTTTTTCTCATGGTACATATATATTCAAAAATATTTTCAACATTCTTTTCATGCATAATTCAGTGGCATGAGATTTATCATTGTTTCAACGATTAACAACATCTGTTAATTTTCTGTCACACTTAACAGAAATTGATGAAAGAACTCCGACTTAACACTTCCACACTTTACCATGGAATAAATTACTCTATTGATTTCTTGTTTCAATTTTTTTGAATAGAATTCTGATTTAAGTACTTTTCCCCTTCCTCTGGAAAGAAAACAGTCTAAACTCTGTTCAATGCCCCATTGTCTTTCAGCCAGATTTTTGAAAATCAGTATTTTATTGTGGAATATCTCTCAATCTCAGTATATATATATATATATATATATATATATATCACATTTCCTGACACTGGAACCAATTCATAGTGCTTGAAACTTGTAGCACTCTCTACATCCAAAACTGTTCACAGCGAGGGAGAGTCAGTGTGAGGTCAAACATAAGATGAACCTCAGGGAGAAAGCTGACCTGCAGGCATGCTAAGGACCCATCAGCGCTGGACCAAGTGAAGAAAGAAGTGAGGACATGAGCCTGGATAAGGACTGCAGTGCCTGGTCAGCTAGAACTGCTGCACTGACCACTATGGTAGCTCTACTGCCCATGGCAGGAAACCTGCAGAGACAACTCCAGGTAACACTCCTGACAATAGTCTGAATGCTTAGGGCCAGAGAAAATGTTGATGTGCGACCCACAGAAGTTGGAAGACAGTGTAAGCCCAGGAAACACCTCTCCTGTATGTGATGGGATGCTGTCATCAGGGGACTCTCAGAATACATTGACCCAACACCCACCCTGGGTACTAATTCATGCAATGAAGCCAAATGCAGGACGGTCACAAGCCAGTGGGTAGAAAGTCTTTGGGACCAGTGGCCTGGTAAGCATCTCAGTGCTGACAGGGGTCTCTCTGTAGCCTTTCCAGATTTCAAGGTCTGATTGCGTCCATGTGGCTTGTCTTCTGCAATGTCTCCCAGGGAGTGGCAGAGAGAGTGTCTTCCATCTCAAGGAGGAAGTACCAGATTTCCCAGAATTCTCAGGGTAAGGCCATGCCCATAGAAGTCTCATTGGTTATCTCCAGATTGACAGCCTAGACTCCAACCCTACATTCTTAATCTTTAAATTGACACGAGATTAGGTGACTACCACAACACTCAATCTCCAAATGGACAGTCTGAAACCCGAGGACAAGGCCACGTATTACTGTGCAAGAGACACTGTGAGGGGAAGTCAGTGAGAGCCCAGACACAAACCTCCTCTGGTGGGAGGAGACTGGTCTCCAGGGGGCGCTCAGGACCCACAGAGCACAGGACTCAGATCCAGAAGCAGGTGCAGCAGGAGCTTCAGGGTTGGTTTCCTATGGTTATATATGGATTCTTCTAAATCTTTCTCTAATTTAAAAATATTACTTCTGTGTCTACTCCTGATATCTGTAAATTCAAAAGCTATATTGTATCAGAATAATATATTCTGTCCTACTATGGAGAAGAAATTACTCTGCCAGGGGTCCCTGCATCAGAGTTCTCATGACGCTGAAAAAATGCTGGCCAATCAGACTCCGGGAAAAATGGTGCCTGGGTAAAGGTATCTCTTAAGTGCTTGACTATTGTCTGAAAATCTAACAGTATGTTTCCCCCTCACAATTTGTGAGGTAACTGGCAATCATCTAGCTAATGATTTAGTTAAAAGCTAGGCAGTCAGTTTATTTTATATTGAGTTATTTCTTCAAATGAAACAATTTTTGTTCTTATTGCTGATTTTTGCGTTTGCTGTTTTTCCCTAACCTTGGTGGTCTATTACTTGCACGCATGTGTGTGTATGTGTGTGTGTGTGTGTGTGTGTTCTGGAATCCCATCTAAAAATACATAAACTCACCAATTGTATTTTATTATCTGTGTGCTAATATCTTGTATCTGTATCGGTCTGTCCTACAGAACCTGTAGCCCATGGTGGTCCAGAAACACACTAACTTATTTGTGAAAATTCAGGATACAGGGAGATCTCTAGGGTCAAATGGGATTATTCAGTTCTTAATGTCAGATGTTGTATCTTAACTTTCACAGTCCCACAGACTATCAGCACACTGTTTTGGTTTCACACAGAGGATCCACATTTCTCCTGTTAAAACCCCAATTCTGGTGAGCTTGTTACTAATTTGTTGTATGATATCAGTAACTTTCCCACTATCTAGTGACACACATCCTTCGGTGAGGAATGTCAGATATTTCATAAAGATTTGGTATAAAATGTGAGCTCAGGTGTAAATAACATTATTGATGACTTTGTGGATAAGAAATGTCTTCCTAGACCTTGGGCCTCTACTCAAACACTCCCTCAATGCATGAATACCTTCTTTTAGTAAATTGGAACTCTATGATGCTCACTCTCCCGACACAACGGCTGGAGCCAAAGTGGGTGAACAAGCAAATGTGGTGAAGAAAGCTGATGGTGCCCGGCTATCAAAAGAGACAGTGTCTGGGGTCTTAAAGGCTTGAAGGTGAACAAGCGGCCATCTAGCTCAGAAGCAAAAAAGCCCACATGGAAGCACACCGGCCAGTGCGATCCCGAGGTGCCAAGGGACCAGGTATAAGGCATCATGCAGCAAAAAAAAGATATAAGTGTGTGTATGTATGTGTATATGTGTGTATATATATATATATATATATAATATTAAATGAAGGGGGAAGTGCAGAGTGGAGACTCAAGGCCCAAGTGTCGGCCAATGGAGATCCCCTCATAGAGGGGTTTAGGAGAGGAGATGGGTTAATTAGGGTGCGAGGTAGTACCGATGAAGAACACAGCTTTCCCCCAGATCCTGGATGCTTCCTCCCCCCAACTACCATGATCCGAATTCTACCTTGCAGGGCTGGATAGGACAGAGGCTGTACACTGGTACATATGAGGGCTGGAGGTACAGGGAATCCAGGGTGGATGATACCTTCAGGACCAAGGGTGTGAGGGACGATGCTGGGAGAGTGGAGGGTGAGTGGGTTGGAAAGGGGGAACTGATTACAAGGATCCACATGTGACCTCTTCCCTGGGAGAGGGACAGCAGAGAAGGGGGGAAGGGAGATTCCAGATAGGGCAAGATATGACAAAATAACGATGTATAAATTACCAAGGGCACATGAGGGAGGGGGAAAAGGGGAGGGAGGGGAAAAAAAAAGAGGACCTGATGCAAGGGGCTTAAGTGGAGAGCAAATGCCTTGAGAATGATTGGGGCAGGGAATATATGGATGTGCTTTATACAATTGATGTATGTATATGTATGGATTGTGATAAGAGTTGTATGAGTCCCTAATAAAATGTAAAAAAAGAAAAGAGGAGAAAAAAATGATTAGGGCAAAGACTGTACAGATGTGCTTTATACAATTGATGTATGTATATGTATGAATTGTGATAAGAATTGTATGAGCCCCAATAAATTGTTAAAAAAAAAGTAGAAAGAAAACGTTTTGAAAAGGATGATGGCAAAAATAAATAAATAAATGGGAAAAAAAGAAAGGAAAGAAAAGGATGATGGCAGCATATGCACCAATGTGCTTGATATAACTGATGCATGGATTGTTATGAGAACTCTAAGAGCCCATAAAATGATTTATGAAAAGTAAATAAAAGAATAAGAAAAAAAAGAAATGTCTTCCTAGATCATAAATAAATTGATTTAGTGTTACATGTACTCTTTCCCCACTGGGATGACTCTTGAGTACACATAGGAGTGTAGTTGTTGAAGAAAATATCTTCCTTTTTAGTGACTCGCAAAAGCCACTCCTATTTATAGTAATCATTGAATTGGGGCCAATTTTGGCGGAATTTACTGAAATCACTAGAGTCAGCCGATCTTCATACTTGTGAATATCTAATAATGTTACTATAATTTAATACAGAAGAGAAAGTGTGTATCTTACAAGTTAAATGTCCTTGGATTTCATGTGAGTTTCTTATAAATATCAAAGTCCTTGAGACTAGAGGACCACTGCTTTGATTCCTGAAGTCGTCAATGCTAAGCCATGTGTCTCTCCTCAACCATCTTCCTCATCACTTTTCGTGGCCTGGAAGAACAGGACTTTGGTCAGGGTGAATGGAGAAATCATGGACAGCATTATTTTCTTTGTGGAAACAGTCAACATTCTCATTCCAGATGAACCCCTAACTGCATTACAAAGGTACCTCTCACAGCCAATCTCCACCTAGTCCACCAGATAGAGTCTCATGACATATTTATTTAAATTTAGGTCTTACTCTCTTTGGATAAAGTTCCTGGGAATCATGAAACTCATTCCTAAAAATATGTCACTTTCTTTCTCTCCTTGGAGGTAGATTTCAGGTGAGTAGCTCAGGGATTGAAACCTGAAGTTTTGGGGATGCTTTATCTGAGCACATGCCCCACTCTCTCCAGGTACAGCTGCAGGGGTTGGACCAGGACTTGTAAAACTCATAGATATTGTGCTCACTTGTTCTGTCTCTAGATTCTCTATAACCAGCTGTGGGTCGGTATGCTATGGAGTGGTGAGAGTGCAGACTATATTCCCACTCTGATGTCCTGAGTGCATGTCCCCAGTGACCTCTTTCATCGTCACATTCATTGAACACTGAGCTCCATTGCTGCGCAGGTCATTGCTGTGAATCCTGTGAAAGGAGGCTGGGAGACGGCAGTGTGACTCCAGAACTCCAGGGGAAGAAAGCGGTCTGAGCTGCACTCTGCTCCATTACGCTCTTGTCTGTGTATTCTTTGTTTTCCTTAAACATATTTTACATTATTGTTTAGAAGTGCTCCTTATTTTGTAATATAATTGTCTCCAAAAATTAATTCTTGCTTTATGATTTTCTTTTATTAGAGCATCTTCTTTGTGACCTTATTTATCATACTATTTATAACACATTTAATGACATTTCCTTAAATTTAGATTTAAGAAAATTATAACATATTTAGATTTTTAACATAATCACCAGATTTAGAGATTCATATTTAACTTTATAGTACCCATCTCTGTGCCAAGTGTGAATAACATGTTGACGTTGTATCAATTATGACCCTTTTCTTATTCTTTTGTATTTTCCATTACTTTTTTCCCCACCCCCCTTTCCATTACTTTTTATGGATAGAGGGGAACGTTCAAAGACAGTACATATCAGAATATTGTGTTATGTATGATGTTTTCCCTTGCAAACTGATTATAACCTAACTCCTGCTAGACCTTTATTGTCAAGATTTGTGAAAATATAGGCATGTTCCATTTGTAATTAACTACATGCAATGTCCATCAGAGTTAAAATTAGTTTTCACTAAAAATATCAAAGGTATCAGATTCCTCCATAAAATTTCATTTTTTAATTTGAAGTTTGGTTTTGTCTTCACTTGTACTCTCCCTAGAGAGAAACTAGATTTTAACTTCCCCAATGCACTTTCTTGTTACTTTTACTTGATGGTGGTCATGTTTGTGGCAGGGTTTGGACCAAGCGGCATTTCTCTTGTCTTTCGACTGAAGCTCATTCTTAGGCAGGCATCCTGAACCTGGATCTGAGCTATGGCTTTCTAATGGTTCCTTTCCTCCTCAAAAGGTACTGGGCTAGCAGCTATGCCTGTCCTTGTGTATGGGACAAAGTACCTTTTCTTCCAAGTTGTTCATTCCCTTGCTGCAGAAGGTTTTCACCAGCACTTTCAGCTAAATATTTTATGTTATTCTCCAGATTGAAGACTTCATGCTTAATCAAAGCAAGAGAGGTGGTTCTGATCATAATTTCAGACTTGTTCTGGCTTGTATCAGGTGGGTATGGGATTTTATGAATTTATATCTAGACTTTCAATTCTTTTGTTCTGCTTAGAGTTAGGAGAGGCTGCATTTGAGCAGTGACTACTCTAGCCACATCCAGGGAAGAGAAGGAAATCTCTATTTATTATCTACATCTTGAAAGAATGTTCTGCTATAAACAAGTATTATCTTAAGTCTATAATCCTGGGAGATCCTATTCACTTTAGCACAAGAAATGTCAAACTATTTATTAAATGTTTCAGGCTAATGTTTACAAAGTTTAAATGTCATCCAAGGCTTCTACTCCAATGAAATTAAGACCTTGGTCTTTTTTCTTCCTAATGGAAACTCTCCCTCTCTCAGAATATGATGTTTGTTGTTGCTGTTTTTAATGTTACTATGTTTACAATTGTTTCGGAGAAAAGTTTACAGAATGGCCATGTTTGTTATTGTGATTCATGATGTTAAGAATATGAATGCCTTTTTTCTCCTCTATTTTTGTTTTTTAACCTGAATAATAGCTTTCTTTATAAAAATAAATAAAGTGTTTGTATATATGTGTTCATGTTCTAAGATGTTGAGCATTAAAATCAATTTATGCTGGCTAGATAAAAGCTTATGGGTTTATGCCCACATAAAAAAATAAGTGAACTAAGCTAAGTAAATGGGCATAAATATGGTCTGAAATCATTTGTATAATAAATACCTTATGGTATATGAAATATATGGACAGGGCTGTGATCTGTGTATCATGATCACATAACAAGAAATAATTTCCATCAAATCTTTCTAAGACATTATTTTATGTGTGCGCTATACATGTCTAAAATCATCATGATATAGACCTACAGAACCTTATGCTGAGTGAAATTAGTCAATCTCAAAAGGGCAAATAGTATATTATATCACTATCAGCAAAAACATAAAGAAGAGCCTGAAACCTGTTCAGATTATGTAATTATTTACTATGAAACCCGAGGCATTGTTGTGACATGACTTATTAATGCTAATATATTGTTTATTACTTGCTCAGTTGTACATCTTAAAAGAAATAATACTTCTTTAGTTGAGACTCCACCTTGAATGGGAACGTTTTGTCACTTAACAGGAAATGTGAAAGACCAAATAGCTTCAGCCACCCAGAAGCATCTCAGCATTACCCGTACTTAATAGTCTCCTACAATTATTAAAGGAATGGAACTATTCCATTTAACTTAAAGCTGAAACTCCTTGGTATGGGAGGCGTAGGTGACTGCTATCCCAAAGTCACAGACTTCAGAGTATGACCCAAGGATTTCAAATGGTAAAGTCAAGAGCATCAGAGAGAATGGTATTAGAGGTTCAATTCTGTGAGTATCCATGTTGAAGTTCTTGACTTTGGACTCTCCCGTACCCCCCCCCCCACACACACATATCCCTCAAAATAAAAGAACCAAAAACCCTTCACCTGACATTGCAGAGTTCTCAGGTGAAATCCAGGAGTTATTATATTTGATTAATGTTTGTTATGTAATGGAGCTTTGCTTGAGGGTGGGATAATTAATCTAATCTGATTTTGCATCCTTCTATTTTTTGCATTCTTCTTAAGGGGGAATTTTGAACCTATTTCTGAGGTGTGGTCTTATAAGCATGCATGTTTCTCCCTCAGGGGCAATCATGGACCCAGGAAACATGTCTGACCCTCTTCTAGGATATAGCTTCTATTTTTTTATCCCTAATCTCAGCCTCCACTGCCCACCCCACCACCAACTGCAGTAGTTTACCACATGTGACCACAACTTCCTGTTTTGGTGTCATTTGCTTGTACACATAGGCATTTATTTCTTATGGATGAGAGGGGTTATAGTCTGGTAAAAATCCTTATGGTTTCCCATGTTTCTCCTAGTCTCTATGAGGTTTCACCAGTAAGCTTGTATAATAGGAAATTTTATATATTTCCAAATATTATAATTGCCTACTACTTCCTTCAGAATAGTCATATCTGGCCCTCAATTATCTCTCTTATAACATGGATAGACAAGAAGATGTATTACTTAGATGATGAAAACCAGCCTAGGCCAACCCTTCAACTCTAGGAGAGGTCACAGCCATGGGCTGCACAGGTCTCCCCATTCACTAAACAGGTATGAATATACACAAGTCACAGTGAAGTTGGATGGCCTGAGATTTCCCAGTTACAATTTTAAGAAGGAAAAGATGATGATGAAAAGAGAGATAAACAATGGATATGTATTATAGTTTCCTGGGAAGAATGTCTTTGTTTTCAGATGTCCAGGGAAAGGTGCAGCTGATAGAGTCTGGGGAAGGCTTGAGGCAGAAGAGGGCCTATCTCAGACTCTCTTGACCTGCCTCTGCATTCAGCACCAGCAAGTATGGCATGGACTACATCGTCCAGTGCCAAGGAAGGGCCTGCAGTTCCTCTCAGTTACTGGTATTAATGTTAATACTAAATCCTACATACACTCCATGAATGGCTGAATTGCAGTCCCCAGAGACAATGGCAAGAACATTCCCCATATTCAAATCGTCAGGCTCAAACTTAAGGACACAGCCTTGGATCATAGAAACAGACACAGTAAAGGGAATCATTCAATATGCACACCTTCCTTCAGTGTGTGCTCAGGACTCCTAGCCCCAGGCCTCAGTTCCAGCAGACAGATCAGAGAGGAGTTAAAAGCTGGCTTTCTGTCAGTGACTGGGGCTTCCACACTATCTTACTATTTTCCTTGAGGACTTTCCGGGAAGTGTGAGTTTTTATCAAACAGTGAATTTGAAACATTTCATTGTAATATAAGTAAACGTTCTTCTATTTCCAAAGAGCAGAAGGCCACACATGGAGGCACATCATGCAGCGGGAAGAAGGCGAAGCTGAAGGATCTGTCAGCCCTGATGCAAATCTGTCCCCAATAACTGGTATTGGGAGGAGAGGATATAGGATGGTGAACATTTCCCTAAAATTTGCTGAGTCCTGGATAGACCAGCAATAGCACAATTGTATCCTCAAGTCACAACTGCTCATCACAGTTGTCAGGTGGGTCTCCAAAGCTAGCTTGCAGAAGTCCTGCTGCCATCCTCAGCCACTGTGAGTCTGGACAGAAGAGGTGATGGGCTTCTGAGGACACAGTTGGGAGTCCTGGAGTAGTGTGCTCCAGTGCTTGAAGCAAAGACAGGTGTTTTTCTCCATTAAAACTCTTGTCTACAGTTTCCCTTGTGGTATTGATTGTATAGTGCCCCAAAGTATTTATAAGGTATCAGATCTTGCAGACCAGTGGTTGTCCACTGTGCTAATTCTCCAACCCTTTAATACAGTTCCTGATGTTGGGGTGACACAACCAACCATGAAATTATTTTCATTGTTACTTCCTAACTGTAATTTTGCTACTGTTATGAATCAAGTGACCCCTGTGAAAGGGTACTTCAATGCCCAAAGGGGTCGAGACTCACAGGTTGAGAACCACTGTTGTAGACCATACTAATCTAAAAATTTTTATTTTGTAATTTATATTTAAATATAAATGAAAATCAACAATTTTTAATATAACTTTCACTTTATCTCATGACTTTCAGGAGACACTCAGGAACCAAGATGGAAGGATTCTCAGTCCAAAGGAGAGATCCAGGTTCTAGAATGAGGTCCAGGCCCTCAGCCCTGTATGCATTCCTAGCTTACAGCCAAGACAGCATGCCAGACTTAAGACAAAGCCATCTTGGAAGAAAAGCCTCCATTTATCTGTTGAGCTTTTCAATCGGGCACTAGATAAGATTTGGAATGGGATCTTCTCCATGCCATCTCTTAGTCATAGAGTCAGGGAAACAAACAAAAAAATAACAAAGTAGTTAGAATTTTAACCTGCACATTTTTATTCTTGTTTACCGATTAACAGAACACAACACCAGCAAATTGGATTGTATTTTCCTTGGGATCATATTTTCTACCATCATTCCACATTTAAGAATATTGGGGGGTTAGTACACCTTGAGTATGACTGACCAAATCTAACTCCAAGCATCATTTATAACTATTGTATATAGGTTCACAGTGAATCAAAACTGACTACCAGTCACCTCACAATTATACAGCATAATGAAAACAACATCTGCTATATTAGTGGCTAGTGTTGCTGTAGCTGTATCAATGCACCTCCTTGAGGACTTTCAGAAGGAACTGTCTCCTCCATGGTCATTTCAGTAAACACATCATATCTTCAGAGTATCAGACTGTAGTATGAGGACACTGCCTCCTATGACTATGGAAGAAACAGTGAAAAATCACGTCCTGAAAAAGCCAGAAACCCAGGACAGAGGGAATGACTTTGACAATTTGTTTGCTGTCCCTTTTTTTGTTGTTTGTTTTCACTCAGTGGTTAAAGTTTTGTGGGGGGAAAAACAACATTTCATTTCCTGTGAAATATTTTCAGTTTGGGGCTGTTAATCAGCTCCACAAAATGGGAGGAAGCATTCTCTTTCACTCAAATCATACAATTAGGCCATAAGCGCAGTCACTGAGTCAATTCTAACTCATAGGAGCATTGTAGGGTCTGGATTGTAAATTATTTGGCGGCAGACCCTTTAATTATTCTTCCAAGAAGCTGGATTTCAGGTGGTCAATGCCCCACCCACCGTGCACCCAGGGTTTCTATATGCTCATAGCAATTAAACAAAACAAATCTAGTACTGTTTTAGTATCCATGGGGGTGATTTTGATTCACTGTGTCCCATTGTGCCCAGGGCAGAAATGCATTTCTATTTTAAAGGCTGAGACCTTTGAGAACTAATTCACTAAGCCTGACTTCCAAGGCCTTCTGGGTGAATCACCAGCCATTTGGTTCGCGTGCAGTGCTTAAGAACTTCTCTGAAGCTTGACTCATGTGCCCCCATTTTAGAATTTTGAAAATGCTGTCCAGGCCTCTTTCATCACTAAAGTATGTAACCTCTTTCTCCTCCACACCCAGTTTTGTCCCTTCACATTGTATTACTACCCAAATGTCAATATCCTCCTGTTCTAAGAATGTGCCCTTTGTCCCATACTCCATTCCACCCTACTTCACAAAGTTAAGAAGATTAACACTTATCTTAGCTTCCATAAACTGCTTTCTGAAAGGGAATGTTGAGTCCCAACCCTTCCCTGCTTATCCACTGAAAGATGTGTACTATCCTCAAGCCCTCCTGATTGCCAAACTGGCTGTGGTTTCTGTACTTCCCTTTCCTGCAGTTCCCCTCTCCCCACATGGTAAAATTATCCATTGGATATAAAGGGAGATAAGGGTCTTCCAGGACAAGGAAAGAATATGCTGCAAGGCACTCAACTTTGTGGAAGATACTGACTGACTCACTGTGGCCAAAGGATCAACCTCCACCAAGAACAAGCAGGAGACCACCATATAGCCCATCTCTACCCAGAAGCCAATGTGCCAGGAACAATTGCCAAGACAACAGGACTTCAGAGAAAAAGAAGACAAGTTAGAAACTCCCCACACAAACACAGCACACTAATATGAAGGGAGATAGGAGAACATTCAAAACACAAGACAGGGTATGACAACAATGAATTCACAGATTGTGATAATAACTCTGAAAACCAATGGACTCGATTCATACATTAAAAGAAAAAGACTGGAGAACTGGCTCAAAGGACATAATCTATCAAATCTATTGCCTGCAACAGACACATCTTAAGTGCACAGACAAAATAAACTAAGAACAAAGGGCTCGCGGAATGTATACCAGGATAATGGCACTTTAAAAAAAGCAGGGGTGGCAATCTTAATCTCAGACAACATGGACCTCCAGGTTCAAACCATTAAAAGAGACAAGAAGGAACACCACACAATGCTAAACCAAGAACGAGTTAGCATATTGAATATCTATGCGCCCAACAGTGGAGTGGCAAATTGCTTTAAAGAAACTACTAAAAAGATATAAAACTAAATCACGGATTCAATAATCATAGTAGTTGACTTTAACACTCCGCTATCAGAGAAAGACCGATTACTGGGAAAGAAGCTCAGCAAAGAGGCTATAGACCTAAACAATGCAATTAGGCCAAAAAAAATGTAATTACGCAACTGGGCCTGATAGACATTTATAGAGTTTTCCATCCAAACGCAAAAAAAAAAGAAAGAAAAGATTCTTCTCAAGCCCACATGGATCATTTTCAAGAATAGACCATATGCTGGGACACAAGTAAATCTTGAGTAAATTCAAACACAGATATTATTTAGACATCTTTCTCATGTCACCATGATATAAAGCTGGAGATTAATAAAAGGACGTCCAGAAAAGCAAGGGCAATCAAATGGAGGATGAAAAATAATCTACTGCGACATGAATGGGTACAGGCCCAGATAAGAGAGGATATTAGGAAGTTTCTAGAAATGTATGAGAACAAGAATATAAAAACCTATGGGATTCTACGAAGGCAGTTATCTGAGGTAGATTGATATCATTCAACACATATATGATAAAAAGAAGAGAGACTTATGACAGGCATGTTATCACCAAACCTCCAGCAACTAAAACAGAGTCAGCAGGACAACCCCTCCAATAGCAAAAGAAAAGAAATAATAAAAATCAGGGAAGAGTTAAACCAGTGGGAAGAGAAGAGAACAATGTAAAAAATAAATGCAGCTAAAAGCTGATTCTATGAAAGGATCGACAGAATTGACAGACCACTGGCGAATCGGACAAAGGACAGAAAGGAGCAAACATCAATAGCCAGGATGAGGGATGAAACAGGATTAATTACAACAGACCCCAATGAGATTAAAAGGACAATCACAAAGTACTATGAAGATCTGTATTCTAATAAATTCAGAAATGTGGAAGACATGGATAGCTACTTGAAAAAAGAGTCCCTCCCTAGATTATCTCAGACAGAGATCAAGAACCTCAACAAAGCCATAGCAAGAGAAACAGAAAGGGTCATCAAGAAGCTACCAACGAGTTACTGCGAGGCGGCGGCTGAGAAGGCGGCTGTGGTGGCACCTGCGGCGGTGGCGGCAGCAGCAGAGGAGGCGGCAGTGGCAGCAACAGCGGCTACAGAAGATGGCCCATTTTCTGAAAGGATTTCCCTTCTACAACAAAAGATATTTTTGCCGATTCCATGCTGACTCTGAGTGCAAAGCCTCGCTCAGCCTCTCCGGAGAGCAATGTTGGGTTGCCTACCTTGTTTCAGAGTGTGGGGACCCAGCTTCTTATCCGACTCTTCTTGGTCTCCCATAGAACAGACGCCCCTCAGTCTACCTGCCTACTCGGGAGTACCCATCTGAACAAATCATTGTGACTGAAAAAACCAATATCCTCCTGCGCTACCTGCACCAGCAATGGGACTAAAAGAACGCAGCCAAGAAGCGAGATCAGGAGCAAGTGGACCTGGAGGGTGAGAGCTCAGCTCCCCCCTGCAAGATCGCCTGGACCGACAGCCAGGACATGCACTAGGACACTTAAGACTCTCACTGCCCTCCCCCAAGTCTCCTGTCGTGTCTGCTCTGCATCGTGCATCTGCACCCGCCCCACCTGCCAGCCCACCCCACGCCATCCACACTGCGTCCACTCTCCTAGGAGCTGATGTATTTATTTTCCTCGAGTTTTTACTTATGCTGTAAAGTGTTCCCACCAATGGTTAAAGAGGACTTCAAACCCTGTAAAAAAAAAACACAAAAAAAAGAAGCTACCAACAAAAAAATTCTCTGGGCCAGATGGCTTCACAACAGAATTTTACCAAGAATTCCACTAAGAGTTGACTCTGATCCCCCATAAAGTATTCCAAAGCATAGAAAAGAATGACAAACTCCCAAACTTATTCTACGAAGCCAGCATAACTTTGATACCCAAACAGGGCAAAGAACCCACAGGTATAGAGAATTACAGACCAATATCTCTAATGAACACAGATGGAAAAATCCTTAACAAAATATTGGCTAATAGAATACAAAAGTATATAAACATATCATCTACCACAAACAGGTAAGATTCATCCCAGGGATGCAGGGATGGTTTAACATGTGAAAAACCATCAATATTATATACCACATCAAGAAAAACAAGGTAAAAAAAACCATATAATATCCATAGATGCAGAAAAAGCATTTGACAACATCCAACACCCATTCCTAATTAAGACACTCACAAAGATAGAAATGGAAGATAAATTCCTCAAGCTGATACAAGCTGTCTAAGAAAAGCTAACAGCTAATATCATAGTTAATGGAGAAAAGACAAAAACAATCCCACTGAAAAATGGTACAAGACTAGGATGTTCCTTGTCCCCACTTCTATTCAATATCGTACTGGAGGTTCTAGCTAACAACATAAGACAGCAGAAGGGATCCAAATGTGAGAAGAGGAGGTGAAACCACCGCTATTTACAAATGACATGATCCTGTATTGAAACCCCAAAAGTCCCACAATGGGAGTACTTACAGCAATAGAAGAATATGGAAAAGTGGCAGGATACAAGATCGACAAAGAGAAGTTGGTAGAATTGCTATACACATCAGACAGGGCCATGGAAGAGGAAATCAGGAAGGCAGTACCCTTCACAATAGCCAAGAACAAACTGAAAGACCTAGGACTATATGTAACAAAACATCCTAAAGAACTATACATGGAAAATTACAAAATACCACTACAGGAAACCAAAAGCGACCTCCACAAATAGAAGAACATCCCAAGCTCATGGATTGGAAGGCTCAACATAGTAAAGAGACAATCTTACCCAAGGCACTTTACAAGCTCAATATTATTTTGATTCAAATACCAACAACCTTCTTCAATGAATTGGAAAAACCAATCACTATGTTCATATGGAAAGGGAAGAAGCCCAGAATTAGTAGAGAACTCCTCAAGAAGGACAAAGTTAGAGGACTCACCTTACCTGATTTTAATATGTATTACACAGCTACAGTGGTCAAAACAGCATGGAACTGGTACAATGGCAGCTACTCAGACCAGTCGAAAAGAATAAAAAGCCCAGGAATAAAACCATCAGCACATATAAAATTGATCTTCGACAAGGGTCCCAAACCAGCAAGTGGGAAGTGTATGCCTTTTTAACAAGTGATGCTGGAAAAAATAGACATCCACATGTAGAAAAATGAAACAAGATGTTTACCTCACCTCCTGCACAAGACTAAACTCAAGGTAGATCATGGACCTAGAAGAAAAACACCAAACCATCAGGACCATCAAAGAGGGAATCGGGGCAAACCATCATTGGTCCTGGGAATGCTTAGGCTCACTGCAATAGGGAAGGGCACACACACAGGTGAACTGGAAATTGACAAATGGGATTTAATAAAAATAAAACCCTGTGTGCCTCAAAAGACTTCACCAAGAGGGTGACAAAACAACCCACAGACTGGGAGAGGAATTTAGTAAAGACATATAGGACAAAGAGCTCATTACTAAAATCTACACCTTCATGACCTGCAAAAAGAGGAAAACAGTTAACCCCCTATGGAAGTGGGCAAAATAACTGAAAAGAACTTTCACTAGGGAAGAAATCCATAAGGGCCAACAAGCATATGAGAGTGTTCCCATTCATTAGCCGTAAGAGAAATGCAAATTAAAACCATGAGATAGCACCTGACACTCCCAAGCCTAGCCGAAACCAGAGAGCAACAAGTGTTGGAGGGGTTGTGGTGAAACAGGAACCCTCTTCCATTGCTGGTGGTCATGTAGATATGTACAGCCTCTGTGAAAAGCAATCTGGAGATACTTAAAGAAAATGGAAATTGATCAACTTTATGACCCAGTCATCCCTCTACTGGGCATATACCCAGAGGAGGTAACAAAGAAAACACAACCAGTCATCTGCACTCCAATGTTTATTGTAGCACAATTCACAATCGCAAAGACATAGAAACAGCCTAAGTTTCCATTGATAGACGAGGGGATTAGTAAACTCTGGCACAAACTATGGAGTATGATACAGCACTGAAAAGCACAATCACATGAAACATGGCGTTTCATAGGAAGAGTTGGAAGGAATCATGTTAAGTGAGGTAAGTCAATCTCAAAAAGACAGGTATGAGGCCCCTGAGGTAAGTACAATCAGCACTGCAGGAATAGAATAGACACTTATCTCTCAATACATGGGTGGGATTATAGGTAGTTGGGAGGAGATCAGACAAAACCCAGGAAGGTACATGTGAGTCCAACATAAAGAAGGGGAAAGGAGGCAGGAGAATATGGGTGGGGAGAAAGTGAGATGATGACATGGGCGGAACAGGGCACTAACCCACCCGAGGGGAGAGTATTGGTTGTGTCCCCACAGAATCGTAATGTGCATACGGAAACCAAGATGATGCGCCCAACCAGGGGGGCAATGTAACAGGTGGGGGAATCCATAAAAAAGACTTGTATAGGGTTTGCCCCAACCAAAACCAGCCTGACCCCCACCCTGGAAGGGTGTGCCACAGAGAATGAATAGACATTTTGATGGGGGAAATAAACTGCCCTGCCATGCTCAGAAGGAAGCAGAAGCAAATGAAGGGGGAGGGAGTGGAGCACAACCTGGACCACCAAGCCCTGAGGATAATAGCCCTGCTCAGAGGAGCCATTGCACAGAGAGGACCTTATGACCTGCTCCATCCTGAAACATGACACCCGCGTGGACCCATAGCCCCACATGGGACAACACTGAAGACACAGGGTAGGATTTGTGCTTGAGCTGACCCCACCAAAGCAAAACACTAAGGGTGTACAGAGCAAACTTATCCCAAGGGGATATAAAAAGAATACACTTTGAGGCCAGGGCGTGGCACCCCATCAGACCTGACAGGTACACACTCCTAAAGGTCAACAAACAGATCTTAGGCCATTTACAGACTTTTCTTTTTTTTTTTAATGGTTTTTGATTCTTTGTGTCATTGGTTTTTTTGTTACTGCTGTTGTTCTATATTGCTTTGTTTGGCGCTGTCCTGTTTTTATGTGCATATTATCTCTGCAGGTCTATCAAGATAAGATAGGCTGGATAAACAATGTGGAGAAGAAAACAGGACTGATGGTTCTGGGAGGACATGGGAGATGGTAAGGTGGGGAAAGGAAGTGGGGGTGTTAACCAACCCAGGGACAAGGGAATGAGTGATTCAAAATCAGTGGCAACAGAGGTTGTAGGAAGCCTGGGAGGGTGTGATCAAGGGCAATGGAACCGAGAGGAATTACTGAAACCAAAATGAAGGCTGAGCATGATTGTGAGACAAGAGCAAAGCAAAAAGAAACAGAGGAAAGAACAAGGAGGCAAAGGGCATTTATAGAGACCTAAACACAGGCATGTATATATGTCAATATATTTATATATGATGATGGAGAAAGAGATCCATGTGCATATATGTATAGTTTTAATATTAAGGTAGCAGATGGACATTGGGCCTCCACTCAAGGATTCCCTCAACATAAAAACACTGTGTTCTATTACTGTGATTCTCATTTGCATGACACAAGTGTGGAAGACAAATGTGTGCACAAGCAAGTGTAGTGAAGAAAGCTGATGATGCCCAGCTATCAAGATACAGCATCTGGGGTCTTAAAGGCTTGAAGGTAAACAAGTGACCATCTAGCCCAGAAGCAACAAAGCCTACATGGAAGAAGCACACCAGTCTGTGTGATCAAGTGGTGTTTAAGGGATCAGATATCAAGCACCAAAGAACAAAAAAAATCCTATCATTGTGAATGAGGTGGAGTGTGGACCCAAGGCCCATCTGTAGGCAACTGGACATCCCTTTGCAGAGGGGTCACGGGGAGGAGATAAGCCATTAGGGTAGAGTGTAGCATCAAAGAAACACACAACTTTCTTCTAATTCTTAAATGTTTCCTTCTCCCCCGCCACCCCCACCCCACCCCAACCCCTAAGCACTATCATGATCCCAGTTCTAACTTACAAACCTGGCTAAACCAGAGGATGTACACTGATGCAGATAGGAACTGGGAACACAAGGTATCCAGGACAGATGAACCCTTCAGGACCAGTGCTGAGTGTGGTGATACTGGAGGGTGGAGGGAAGGTGGGATACAAAGGGGGTACCGATTACAAGGATATGCAAATAACCTCCTCTCTGGGGGGTGGACAACAGAAAAGTGGGTCAAGGGAGACATCGGGCATTGTAGGATATAATAAAATATTAATAACTTATAAATTACCCAGGGTTCATGAGGGAGGGGGAGTGGGGAAGGAGGGGTGTATGAGGCCCAGATACCAAGAGCTTAAGTAGAAAGCAAATGTTTTGAGAATGAATGAGGGCAACAAATGTACAAATATATTTGACAAAATAGATGTGTATATGGACTGTGATGAGTTGTCCAAGTCCCCAATAAAATGATTTTAAATAACAAAAAAATGAAATGAGAGCCCATGTATTGGGAATTGTTTTGTTTTTTTTTTAACCAATGACACATCGGACAAAGGGCTAATTGCAAAAATATACAGAACTCTGTATTCCCTGTGTGTTTCCGGTTCCCATCTGTACCATTATACATCCTCCAGTCCATCAGGACTTGCAAGGTAGAACTGGGATCATGATAGTTGGATGTATGCGTGGATTGTGTTACATGTTGTATGAGCCTCAATAGAATGATTTTAAAAAATAAAATTAAAAAAATATCCTTTAAAAACATATATATACAGAACTCTATATCATCTCAACAAGAAAATAACAAGAGACCCAATGAAAAAATGGGAAAAATATATGAACGAACAGTTCACCAAAAATGAAGTACCTGTGAATAACAAACAAAAAATGTTCACAATCACTAGCCTTTAGGAAGATGCAAATTCAAACCACGAGATCGTGCTTAACCCCTACAATGCCAGCCCAAACCAAAGAAGGAAATCAAATGGTGGAGAGGATCTGGAGGGATTGGGATTCATATATACTACTGGTGGACTTATAAACACATACAGCCACTGTGGAACACAATGAGGCACTACAAACAATCAGAACTTGAAATCCCATATGATCCAGCAATTAGTTATCATGGAATTCATAGAGAGAAATATATTTAAAAAAAAAACAAGAAAGTAAAAGAGATAAAGCTCAATCCAAGAGGAATATTAAAAACTACAATAGATTTTAAATGGGTCAAAAAGGAACTCAAAGGATAAAGGGTTATATTTTAACTTAACTGCATCTGCGATTATCCACCTTCCAAAGAATTCTGCGTGAGAATGAGAACATTCACATTCCTGCTCTATGGTCACAGTATTTCTCCAGTTAACGTAGTTAACATGGGTCAAGAGAGAGAGCAAATGTAAAATCAGATATTGGTCTTGATATCAATGTACGTAAGCAAACAGTATGTTTATCAGGCTTTCCTAGTCTCTGTATTCATGATTTCCTGCAGGATTTACATTTGCAGTCATACAATGTGGCAGACATTTTGTTCAACCCTTCTGTCCAATTAGTGCATCAGAGTTTATCTTATGGACTTTGAGGAACATCAAAGAAAATGTAATTGGATGCTGGAGACACTTCCAGTCACTAAATGCATATACACTGCCACATTCCCTGTATTCATATGGTTTCTCTGCTTTACAAATCCTCTTTTGGCAGATGAATCCTTTCGAGACAAAGGCCAATCAGAACTACATCGGTTAAAATCCCAATGCAGTTTACTGATACATTGAGAGAAACCAAAAGAGTATTTGCAAAGTAACTACATGGCCAGATCTCTCCTTATGCAAGAGATCACAGGTATGTGATGTCACATGGCTCCCTGTGGAGTTTCCCATCTTAACTGAACTTAACACTTTTCAATTTTGTGTCTTTATATAAAGAAAACTTAGAAACACAAGTAAAAGTTTGCTATCCACATTCATTACAGCTACATGGTAACTATCCTACATGAAATAGTTGATGAGACATGAGTTCTTCGTTTTTTTTTTTAACTTTTTATGATTTAAAACATTACAGAGTAAAATGGTTTTCCATTCAACAATTCATACATTGATTGTATTCCAAGATATACAAGCCTTCTTCCCACTTCCAGCCTCCTTATGTTTTTATACTCTTCATCCTTCTTTCCTGTTCCTTCTTGCTTTTAAGAGTTTGATCCCTAAGCAAATGCTGTCCATTTGGCTGTGCAGAGTTGATTATTCTAGGGAATGTATGTTATTCTCAGATGTTATCCTTCCCCTCCAAGCCAGTATATTGTTTGGCTGAAAGCTGAAGCAGAGGAGTGAGTACAGGTCCCGGAGTGAAGAGTCACTAAAGCCCATAATTTGCGGATCCCAAGTCTCCATCAGACCAGTAAGCCTGAACTATTTTATGATTTTGTGTTTTGTTCCACTTTCATCTCCCACTCGACTTAGAACCCTTTTGTGATCCATCTAGTTTTTCTGGTCTCAGGGTTGTAGAGGATGAGAGTCGCTGTGGTCAATTCATCCTCTGGACTAAGTGTTCCCATACATCTTCTATTTTCTTGCTTCTTATTTTACTGTACTTCTGTGCTGTCTCTGGTGGGTGGGGCTGGGTAACAAAGAGCATGCAGGTGGTGCACAAAAAACTGTCATCTGTGTGGATACTCTACTAGTTGGTACACCTCTGATCCAGAAACACCAGGTTCATCTCTTTGAAAGAGAAGAACAATGAGATATCCATGCACCCTGTGGATGTCTGGAAGGCCCTCTCTCTGAAACAGTGAGCCATGTCAGTAGAGAGACAGCAATGCAGAACATGGGTCTTGATATGCTAAGTCACAATTGTCTGTTCCCATGCTTGGCCCAGGCCAAACTCTACCACCTAACCTCTACCTTTGTTTTGAAAGCTTTGTCACACTAACTCCAATGAAAGGTTTTCTTGTGAATTTTTCTCATGTTTAACAAGACCTAACTTCCACATATAAGATTTCCCACAAATAATTCATGGAAAGGGCTTCTTTCCTTGGTGAAATCTCTGATGTACCTACTAAGGCATCACATTCACCACATGAAAGGTTTTTCTCCGGTTTGAATTCATAGATGAGTTTTGAGATGTGCTTTTTGAATGAAGCCTTTGCCACATTCACTACATACATGGGATTTCTCTCTCTCCAGGATGTTTGCTGATGAACAATGGGCTTATTCTTCCTAAGAAAGTCTTTTCCACATTCACCACATACATGGGTTTTGGTTCCTGTGTGAATTCATAGATGAGCTTTGAGATCTCCTTTCTGAATGAAGCTTTTGCCACATTCACTATGTACATGGGGTTTCTCTCCAGTATGAATTCCCTGATGAACACTGAGGCCCTTCTTCCGGAGAAAGCCTTTTCCACATTCACCACATACATGGGGTTTCTCTCCAGTATGAGTTTGTAGATGAGTTTTGAGATTTGCTTTCTGAGTGAAGCCTTTTCCACCTTCACTACATACATGAGGTTTCTCTCCAGTATGAATTAGCTGGTGAACAGTGAGAGCAGCCTTCCTGAGAAAGGCTTTGCCACATTCACCACATAGATGAGGTCTCTTTCCAGTATGAGTTCGCCGATGATCAGTGAGGTTCTTCTTCCCAATAAAAGCTTTTCCACATTCACCACATACATGGGGTTTCTCTCCAGTATGAGTTCGCTGATGATCAGTGAGATCATTCTTCCAGATAAAAGCTTTTCAACATTCACCACATACATGGGGTTTTTCTCCTGTGTGAAATGCCTGATGTCCTAAAAGGGATTTCTTCCAGCTGAAAGCTTTACCACACTCACGACATACATAGGGTTTTTCTCCTGTATGAGTTCGTAGATGCATTTTGAGAAGGTTTTTCTGAATGAAGCCTTTGCCACATTCACCACATACATGGGGTTTCTCCCCAGTATGAGTTTGCTGATGAACAGTGAGAGTAGTCTTCGTGATAAAGCCTTTGCCACATTCACCACATACATGGGGTTTCTCCCCAGTATGAATTCGCTGATGAGCAGTGAGAAGACTCTTCCTGGTGAAGCCTTTCCCACATTCATTGCACACACAGAGAGTCTGTGCCGCATGAGTTTTCTGATGTTTCTTGAGGTATGATTTACTGTGATAACATTTGCCACAATCTAAGCATTTATATAGCTTTTGCAATTCGTGAGCTTTCTGATAATGTTCATTAAGTTTGAACATTTTATTGAATTTTTGCCCACAATATCTGCATCTGTAGGTCTTATCTAGTGTATCAATGATCTGGTGCTCATAGAGCAAAGACTCTTCAATGAAGGCCGTCCCACGTTTATCACCTGGGTGTGGTTTGCCAATTTCATACGATTCCTGATGCTGAATCCACTGGGACTTCATGAGCCTGGATTGTTCACACTCAGAGAATCTCATTTCACTATAAAATTGCTCCTGTTCAACATGGAGAAAAGTTTTCTCATCTCCACTGAGCACAGCTGACTTCTGTACTTTGTTGCTCCTGTTGTGATTTAATTCCAGAATGATTAAATCTGATTTTATAATTTCTTCATATAAGCCAAACATCTCATAATTTTCCTTGAGAGGAAAATTAGTTTTGTGCTGAGAAACCATACTTTCCAATATATTACATTTATAGCACTGTTCCTTTCTGTTCACATATCTTTCATGTTGCAAGTATTCGAGCATATGATCACCATCTTTCTGGAGTTCTATAAAAAAAGAGAACAATGAATCTTTCCATCATCTTGATTTACAATCGACCTCTTAAAATAAGCATTGATACAAGGTAAATCTTTAGTGGCAACCCTCTTATATGAATGTAAATAAAACACTATGCTTAAAGTTTATTGTCCACTGGAAGAAATACAATCATGTAAGCATTCCAAATGATAAAAATAGTTATTATAGAAACAAGGTTGGATATGAAATTAATGAATGAACACAGATTTGGTATTTTTAAAAATAAGGCCATGAAAATATACAACAAATGTAATACAAACAAGACATTGAGACCAATAGGCCAAAGTAGTGGTAAGGCTTGCTAATTTCAGTTGGTAGATGACAGATGTATTCATTCCATCAATCTTTACTGAGAGACAACTAAGTACTAGATAAAGCTGGGAATGTGAAAAATGCAGAATGTTCTACTTGGGAGAAAACCATTTTTACAGGTAAACATGAAAGGTACTATGGTACAGCTACATATTCTTTATGTTTGTGGAGCCTGTATTCTAGCTTACAGCAATCCTCTTACAGTGCTGTCCTGTGGGGGCGTGCAGGTGGCTATGATGCCAGAAGCACTGCCACCCAGTGTTTCAAATACAACCAGGACCATCCATGGTGCACAGGTCTTAGTGGAATCTCCAGAAATAGGAACTGGGAGGAAGACCTGGTGATCTACTTCTGTAACATGAACCCCTCAGGTTTAATGGCAATGAAATAACACTGAACAAGTACTAAATCCTCAAAGTACAATCAACAGTAATGATGTGATGGAGGAGAGCTTTGGGGACCTTAAGTGGTTAACAGGTCATGACTGAAAATGAGAAAAAAAATCGCTGCATATATCCTCTAATAATTGGAAGACGGGATATATGAAGTATTATCAAGAACAATTGCAAGTTGTCAAAACAAAATGGAATCTTTAAATATTGATGGTATATGGCTTATTAAACTTTAATAGACTCGTACTGGCTATTTTTAATTAGATAATCAAGTAGTTTATAAGGCTGATATTGATTGACAAATCCAAAATACTGGTGTCATATTCATCATCAAACAGTACATAGCAAGATCTTCTCTGAAGTATAGTTCTGTCAGTGGTAGGTTAATATTCACATGCATGCAGGTAAGACAAGTCACAAGTGTTATTTAAATCTGTGCACCAACTGTTAAAGCAAACATAAAGTGTGGGATTTAGCCCCACAACCAAACAAGCCCTTAGAAATAGCAATTAAGGAAGATGTGCAATTAAGGAAGATGAAGGAGACAGCAAAATGGGGTAGAGCGACCTCATCTCCGATGCCAGAATAAGATAGCGAGCTCATTTAATAGTGAATTTATATAGTCGCAAGGGGTGGCAGCCTCCAGACAGCACAAACACAACAGAATGGACAAATATGAATGTGGGAATATCCTGATTACTTTTAGAACACTTTATGATAAATATCAGGCTGTAGGAAACTGAGGACCAAGAAGAGGGTGGATGGAGACAAATTCTTTATTCTCAGAATTAAGGAAGATTGCAAGGCCTAGTATCTGGGAAGAGGGAGGCATTCACATTTGTAAGTTGGAAAAGAGTCCCAGTCACATTCTCTGGATTAAAAATCATCCCCACAATATCCCCTTATTATAGTATGACTTTAATGATGCCTCATACAAGCACATGGCTAGTTACTAGCTGCCACCAGCTTTAACTATAAGAGCAGACCTGTTGTTATTGGCCTCTGCTCAGGGGACAGTTATTCCCCGCCGTGCCCCCCCCCCCCCATCTGCCCTCAGCACTGCTCTTAAGTTGCTCACCCAAATAGTTCAGGGACCTCCAGGTTAAAGGCACTGCCTACCTTGTTAGGTACATAGGTGTCTGTGTTTCTGTTTGTGTGGTTGTGGTGTGTGTGTGTGTGTGTGTGTGTGGCTGCATGCTCGAGACATTATACCACATATACTAGAGTATAAGCCAATCCAAATATCATAAAAACTGAATTTTACCATACATCTACATTAAAAAGTGCTGAAAAACTAGGCATATACATGAGTACATATGGTAAATTGGTGAAAGAACATTCTCTCTCCTGCTCAGACTTGACATCCTGGAAGAGGTGAGTGCCTTTTTATTTCTTCCCTTCAATTACACAACCATCCCTTAGGACCCTTCCAGAAGGCATTTAAGAGACAAAAGGATAGTTGGTTCCTTGAGTGATAGCAACAAAAGGAAGCTAATTGCTTTTCAAGCCAGGCATCTTTAGCTGAGAAGCAAGAAGTCAGCCACCTGTAGGAGCTGTATACTAACATCTTTAATGGAGGGAGGGTAGTTGGGAAGAAAACTCTATCTGGGGATTTTGCGTTATCAGCTCTAGCTTTATCCTTGGGGCTTGTGGAGGTTTTCTTCTAACACTAGTACTAGTCTTTCAAGCCCTGTGGTCAGGAGTATAGCGATAAGGCTGCCTTATACTTTCATCCAGGTTCTGTTTTCCACAATAAAAAATTGAGGGTGGTGGAGGGCCAGAACAAAGGGGAGCTGATATCAAGGAGTTCAAGAAGAAAATGTTTTGCAACTGTGGTGGCAATTGTACAGTACTGCTCCATGTGACTGAATTATGAAATCTTATGATATCTGTAAAACCTCCAAATAAAATAATTAAAAATATATATATTGAAAATTTTGCATAACTTTTGCAACCTGACACTGATCAACGATACAATCATGTGCAGCGATGAATGTAAAATTTGGGAACAATATGAGTAATTGGAAAATGTGGCTTTAGTGAAAGAAATGACACACAAGTTGACTGATAAAATTTCCTCAAATGCAAGTTGAAGCTGGCCAAAGGATTTAGATCACAGAGCGTAGAGACTATCTGAAGAATAAACTTGAGGATTTGAACACTGATGACTGAACACTAATGACCGAAGACCAGATAAGTTGTCGGATGACACCATGGACATCATACACCTGGAAACCAAAAGAATACTAAAAAGACAGCAATATTGAATATACTCTGCACTGTTTCAATAACAACAACAACAAAATCAGTGGTGGAATATAGAGCCAAAATGTTCTTTAGAAGCAGCAACGCATCTTTTAGGTTTTAGACCTGTTAAGAAGGTGTGGGCTTAAGAAGGCATACTGCATAGTAAGGAATATGCATCAGACATGCATTTAATGAAAAGAAAATAAGAAAGAAAGCAGGATGTTAATAATGTCCATTGCACTTACAAAATTATTGGAGGAACTGGCAATTAAAAAAAAAACTGAGCCATCTTGCTAAGAAGCAACAATGCCCACATGGATGAAGCACACCAACCAGTGTGATCACGAGTTATCAGAGGGATCAGGTATCAGACATCATCAGAACAAAAAAAAATCGTATCATTGTGAATGAGGGGGAGTGCAGAGTGGAGACCCAAAGCCCATCTGTAGGCAATTGGGCATCCCTTTAAGGAAGGGTCGTGGTGAAGAGAGAAGCCAGTCAGGGTGCAGTGTAGCAAAGACAAAACATACAACTTTCCTCTAGTTCCTAAATGTTCCCTACCACCACCCCCTCTGCCCCCATCATGATCCCTATTCTACCTTACAAATCCAGCTAGATCAGAGGATGTACACTGGTACAGATAGGAACTGGAAACACAGGGAATCCAGGTTGGATGATCCCTTTAGGACCACAGTGTGTCAATACCAGGAAGGCAGATGAAGGGTGGAGTAGAGAGGGGGAACCTATTACAAGGATCTACATATGGGTATGGACAACAGAAAACTGGGTGAAGGGAGACATTAAACAGTGTAAAATATGACAAAATAATAGTTTATAAATTATCAAGTGTTCATGAGGGAGGAAGGAGTGGGGAGGTAGGGGAAATTATGAGAAGCTGATGCCAAGGGCTTAAGGGGAGAGCAAATGCATTGAGAATGATGAGGGTGAAAAATGTACAAATATGCTTTACACAATTAATGTATGGATGGCTTGTGAAAGGAGCTGTATGAGTCCCCAGTAAAATGATATTTTTAAAAATCTTACAGGTAGAAAAAATTGAAGGTACAGTGCTAAAGGATATCCTAAGTTGATAACAATTTTCTTGCTGGGAAGATGATCTTAGATACCTAAAATAACAGAAGTCACACATGTATTTCACCAAAAAGAATAAACTATGGGAAAATATGTCTGTTAAACAATTCCAACAGAGACGGCAATATGACCATCTCCATTAGAAAACAGAAATAACTTATGTCACTAGAATGAAGCAAACTTTAAAGGGAGAGGAGAAAAAAATGAGAAAATGGAAACCAAAACCTTTCGAGTAGTGGTTCTCAACCTGTGGGTTATGACCCCTTTGGGGATCAAAGGACCCTTTCACAGGGGTCACCCAATTCATAACAGTAGCAAAATTAGTTATGAAGTAATAACAAAAATAGAGAAACTCCAAGGGGGAAAGCTAAGGAAACACAAATGGAGACCTATTTATGGTGGGATTTCAAGATCCATGCTTGCTCAGTAGTGGAGGAATGTGTTGTATTCTGGGGACAATTATGTACTCCAAGTTCTCTGTTTGGAGAGAGGCTTGCAAGATGGACTTTCCTAGTAAGGTAGAAGCATATAAAAGGGAAAGTTTGACAACCTTAAAGAAAATTATGGACACAGACATATAATAATTTAAATCAAATAAATGGAAATCTAAAAATCTAATTTCAGAAGAGCTACAGGAATACTTTTTGCAACTGGTAGGAAAAGTGAGGTCTCACATTCGAAGGAGCACACACTTTTATGTATTATCCGACACCTATGATGGATGTGAGGCCTTCTACCTGTTGAATCAACCTCCCCGGCCAATTCCCCTTAAGGCATTTTGACCACGCACCTGAAAAATTTCCACTATAGCTTTTCTCTAAAAACGACCACATTTCTCCTTGTTCCTATTGAGAGGAAGCTTCTGAGGTAACAACTAGATTACCGGTTCATAAGAAATTACAGAATCTTAGACATACCAAATTTAACCTACGGTTTGTAAAGCCTGCAGACTGTTGTGCTTCTAGGAAAATTATGTTCAAAGGAACACAGTAAAAGGTGTTCTCGCAAGAGTAGAAGACCTTACTCACTAACTTAGTACCAGAGAATGCAATGAGAATCTACCTCTTCAAGAAAACCACAGACACTGCAAAGAATTTAACACCTAAGATAGGAAAAGCCAGTGAGGAGGCCAATGACTCGAGAATTCTCCTCACCAATGGAAACCAGGTTGCAATAGTTCTCCGACATCACATCCTGATATAGGGTCTTCTTCTGAGCAGGGTTCAGGAGCTGCCATTCCTCCCGGGTGAATTTTACAGCCACGTCATTGAATGTCAGTGATTCCTGTAGTAAGATGAGTCTATTGAATGACATATTTTCCATTTGAAGATTAAAAAAAGCTACAGATTTAATATATATATATATATATATATATATATATATATATATATATATATATCTTACAGTAAAGAGAGCAAAACAGCAATAAAAGCTATTCTGTGCTAGTACATTCCATAGTGTGTGGTAAACTAAGGACTTGGTAGAAAGCATTTGACCTTGTTTTCTACACTTGCAACCATGGGCATGGAAAACTAGCCTTATTTTCCGAAAGATCTCCATTGTTCTAATAAAGAAATGTTTTCAAATACACGTTTTCCAGGCCAAATACTGTGCAACCAACAATAGACCTCCATGAAGGAGCAGTCTTAAAGGAGCTATCATACTGTGTTTCTCCAAAAATAAGACAGACCCATAAAATAAGCCATAGCAGAATATCTAAGTAATTGTGCAATATAAGCCATATTCCGAAAATAAGACATAGTGAAAGGCGTGGCTATGCAGCATACCGCCAAAGAGAGTTAATGAAGATGGACAGCCCTTCTCACCTGCCCCATCATGACAGCTGCTATCTCGGAGATGATGGGAGGGGTGTGGGCAGTCCCATCAACCTGATCGCACCCATGTCAGGTCCCGGTTGTTCTGTGCGTGCTGCAAGCTGAGGCAGAGAGGGAGACATAGACAGTGAATGTAAAAGTCTCCTTAGTGAAGTGAGGAGCAGGGCGCTCTGCTTTAGGTATGGTGTGTCTTCAGGGGGAAGAAGTAAAGCTGTGGCTGCCATTTTACTCAGCACTGAGGGTTGATGTTCCACAATAAGGTAACTTAACTAAATTTGAATAAATGTAGATTGTTGTGCCATACTTAATAAAAATAAGACATCCCCTGGAAATCAGCCATAGTGTGTCTTCTTGAGGAAAAATAAATAGAAAACAGTGTCTTATTTTGGTTGAAACACAGTAGTAGAAGAATCATTTCTCTGCCTAGCTGCTTCACTGTGCTTGAAGGTTATTTGTAAATTAGAATAATCAGGTTCTGTAGCCAGTCAGCCATAAAATGTAGCAAATGTCTGGGGAGGGCTCAGGGCAGGTTTGAAGTCAAGCAGCATTAGGTCAAGATGGTAACTCACCTTCTTGCTTGTCAAGTTACTCACTTATATTATACTCACTCACTTATATAACATTGACTATGTATATGCTAACTGCATGAGGTGTGTGCCTATGAATGAATGCCCACTGGAAAATACATTCACTCTCTCAGGCCTGGCATGGGAAGAGAGCCCCTGTGTCCGGCTGTCTTCTCTCTGTCTTTTAATATTTGCCACAATTGCAATGCCACTCCTAAGGTTCGGGTGTTGGGGCTCTCTGTACCACCAAAGTAATCCACCCACTCATAAAATTAGAATTTTGAGTACCAGTGAAATGAGCCGAATGAGCTAGAAGTAGCTGATTTATAGTCACACAAAGTAGATAAACACCTGTTTATATTAACAAACAAGTTTACAGTGCACTGTGCAATGGAATGTGGAGTCCTAGCAGCATCACCAGCGTACGAGGCTCTGCACCTTCAGTGGCACCCGCTATCAGGAACAGTACAGATGGGGGAGGTCAAACAGAGCTCAGCTCTCCAACATTTTTGGTCAATTCTTACACAAGTCATTCCTCCCACACCACTCTTTGTCTCACTTGTGGGTTTGATAATCCATTGTGATGGCCACACAAAACTCATAGATCAAAGTGGACTATTAATGAACAAGGTAAAACTTGGGATCAGGAATAAGAAGCTATAACTCAGATCCCTAAACAAAAAATTCATAGGGTTTATGTCCCTTCCTGAGTGTGGGAAACTCTTAGAAACCGCCTTAGGACAAGCATTTCTTGTCAGTCTTAGGACAAATTCTTCTCAGCCACCTTCGAGCAGTATTGACTTAACTTTAACTAAAAGGTCCTCTTGCACCTGCCTTCTTTCATCACATGCTCTCTAAGGGGACCCTCCTAATCTGGCCTAAGCAGGGAAGGTGCTAGTTTGAACCAAGAAGCCATCATATCAAGAAAGAGAGAACTGCCTGGAGGTATTGTTGAGATGAGACAGTGGGACACTGGCCTGTTATCTGAACAGTTGATTTGGTTTTGTTAGCCCCTGCAGCCACATAGTTCAGAATGAACCCAGGGATTAGGGATTTGCCAGTTTGCAGACATTCAGGAGCCATTTCCATGACACCCCTGCAACTGTAAGCTGCCTGTGTGACCTGATGTGGGAGCTTCCTCCACTCCATGAGCCAAGAGTTTGCTGCCTGACATTTGAGATTCACAGGCTTCCACATCCTGAAGAGTTATTTACCTGATGGCTATTTAGTTTTGTGAGATACTGCAGAGCAAATCAAGGAACACCTTGAACCTCTACCTCATAGGGACTGGTCTACTGCTGCTCCTGCACAATGCACTGTAATATTCATGAGTACCAATGGAGATAATTCCGAGGGCAGAAGGGACACATGACAGAGCCAATTGTAACAGGTCCAGAAAGGGCTTTTCAGCCAAGATATGGGACAGGCAGGCAAGATCAAGAAGATGATATCCCTTAAGGAGCTGAGAGGAGCCTAGAGAGAAGAAACGATGAAATGAGCCTACCTTCAAGGGCTAAATGTCTGAAAGGGACAGAGAGAACAGGCCTGCCCTGAAGAAGAGCAAATTTGCCTACATGGTTCTTTAATATGAATGCCAATGTGTAGCCTATTAATTCTGATAACAAATTACAAACTGTTACTGAATAAGATTTGTACCTGTGACTCTGGACTGTAATTTGCACATGGCCACTGCAAAAATTAATGAGCTGAGTAACAGAAGACTGTGGGAAAGATACTGGTGTCAAAACTGGAAAACTACTGGCAGGTACAGGTCTGTTTAAACTCTGCCTCAGATGAATCAGGGCTGATGTTGATGGGTGATTCTCCCTCCTACTTCTATACTTAGAGGAAGTGAAAAGCTATCACCCATTTTTTAAACTACAATTGCTACAAGTCCCATTTTAGATGCATTAATGATAATGGGGCCGTTTGGGAGAATATGTAACATATCACCTTCAGAAAGAAGCATTAAGGAGACTTAATCAGAGAAAAATCCCATGGAATACTGAACGGTCCTAAAGAGGTGATTTTATTTCTCCTTAAAAACTAGGCATAATCAAGGAGTTGGAAACAACCCAAATTTCCATCAACAGATGAATAGATTAAAACACTATGGTACATACATACAATGGAGTACTACGCATCCCTAAAAGCAGTGATAAACACGTGAAGGACATTGCTGCATGGGAAGAACAGGAGGAAATTATGCTGAGCAGAGAAAGCCAAGCACAAAAGGACAAGTACAACATACGTCTGCTGAGGTAAGCTTAAAGGTGCAAAAGGGTCATAGGAAAAAGCTACTATATACAAACATTCCTGGCATGAGGTCCAGGGAGTATGGCACGGGCCAGATCAAATCATCCAGGGATACATATGGAAGCCAACTAAAAAGGGTGGTGGGGAGAATGAAAAAGACATTGGTAGCAGAGGAATAGGGCACTAACCCACCCAAGGGGAGGGTATTGTTTATATCTCCACAGAGAAAGAGGGACCAGACTTCAACCCAGTGTACCAAGATGTGAATGCAACATACGAGCATGAAGCAGGGAGCCAATAGAGGTCTGAGGGGCCAGCGCCAATCCCAACTATGTGGACAGTTCACCTCCCGCAGAAGAATTCACTTCAGAGGACAGCACTGATGCTACAGCTCAGGGGGAGGGACATATCAGACCAGGGGACACAGAAGTAAATGAAGGGAGAGGAAGAGAGAGTGGAATACATGCTGGCTCACAAAGTCTGGAGGGTGATATTCCCGCTCAGAGCAGCCAAAGCACAGAGAGAACCATAGGGCCAGCCCAAATAGGAGACACGCCATCCCTCACAGACCCATAGCATTATGGGGAATAATAGTGGAAAGAGTGCAGGAATTGCACCCAATCTGACCCCACCACACTGAGGTGAAACACTAAGGGCGTGCAACAGGACAGCAAGTGCAACAGAGCAATGAAGTCCCCAGGAAATACCAAAAGTGGACTTTAGGTCCAGGCTATGGAACCCCATCAGACTCAACTGGAAAGCACTCCTAATGGTCAACAAACAGACCTTGAACTATTTACAAGCTTTTCTTTGTGTTGTTGTTGGTTTTATTGTTATAGTTTTATTGTCATTTGTTGCTTTGTTTTGCTATGTTGTTTTCTGTGCATATTATTATCCCTGCAGTTCTCTCTAGAAAAGATAGGTAGGATAAACAATCTGGAGGATAAAACAAAGGGATCAACTGTTCCAGGGGGCGGGGAACATGGATGAAGGGAAGGCAGAGGGAAAAGAAGTGGTGTTAACAAATCCAAGGACAAGGAAACAACAAGTGATTCAAAATTGATGCGAGGAGGGTGTAGGAGACCTAGTAGGGCTTGATCAAGGGTAATGTAACTGAGAGGAATTACTAAAACCCAAATGAAGGCTGAATGTGATAGTTGAACAAGAAGAAAGTAAAAGAAAATAAAAAAAGGAAAAAGGAGGCAAAGGACATTGATAGACGCCTAATACAGGCATGTACAAATATATATATATATATATATATATATATATATATATATATATATATATATATATATATATATATATATATATATATATATGATGGTGGGGAAATAGATCTATGGGCATTATTTACAGGTTTTCGTATTAAGGTAGCAAATGGACGGACATTGAGCCTCCACTCAAGTACTCCCTCAATGCAAGAACACTTTGTTCTATTAACCAGGCATTCCATGATGCTCACCTTCCCGACACAACCACTGAAGGCAAAGCGGGTGCAAAAGCAAATGCGGTGAAGAAAGCTGATGGTGCCTGGCTATAAAAAGATATAGCATCTGGGGTCTTAAAGGCTTGAAGACAAACAAGCAGACATGTAGCTGAGAAGCAACAAAGCCTACATGGAAGAAGCTCATCAACCTGTTTGATCACGAGGTGTCGAAGGGATCAGATGTCAGGCATAAATGATCAAAAAAATCATATCATTGTGAATGAGGGAGAGGGTGGAGTGGAGACCGAAAGCCCATCTATAGGCAACTGGACATCCCCTTACAGAAGGGTCATGGGAAGGAGAACAGCCAGTCAGGGTGCAGTATAGCACCAATGAAACATCTAACTTTCTTTGAGTTCTTTCCTCTTTCCTCCCCCCCCCCACTATCATGATGCCAGTTCTACCTTACAAATTCAGATAGACCAGAAGATGTACACTGGTACAGATAGGAGCTGGAAACACAGGGAATCAAGGATAGATAAAATCCTCAGGACCAATAATGAGAGTAGAGATACCAGGAGGGGCAGGGGAAGGTAGGGGAAAAAAGGGGAACCTATCACAATGAAATACATATAAGCCCCTCCCTGGGGGATGTACAACAGAAAAATGGGTGAAGGGAAACATGGGACAGTGTAAGACATGAAAAAATAATAATAACTTAAATATTATCAAGGGTTAGTGACGGAGGAAGTGTGAAGGTGGAGGAAAATATTGAGGATATAATATCCAGGGCTCAATTGGAAAGAAAATGTTTTGAGAATGATGATGGCAACAAATGTACAAATGTGCTTGACACATAGATGTATGTATGGATTTTGATGAGTTGTATGATCCCCCAAAAAATGATTAAAAAAAAACAAAACTAGGCAGGGCATGTCATTTGATTGATTCTCATGGGTTGGCCATATAATAATGAATTGAAAGAATGTCATCCAAACAATTCTCAGTGATGTATTATGTTCAATGTCAATAGTTTAGTTCAATGTCAATATATAGTCAATATGTATATGATCAATATACATATTCCTAATCTCCTGCCTAATGTTGAAATCAGAATCAGAGTTTATCTATAACTTCTATGATTTCAAATTTCCACTTTTCCAATGAACGGAATCAGTATTATACAGGCTTCTACAATTCCAGTAGGAAATACAGAAAAGGATAAAACACATCAGAAGCACCTGAGCCTTGATCATTTTCTTTGGTCCTTATAACACTGCCAGCAACTGGGATGCTTTATGTTTGTCTTATGTGGATCAGCTCTAACGATGCTCACAAATTTCAATCTCTCATGGGGACATCCCAGATATAATAATGCCCAAACCAGGCACTTCTTCCTCTTTATTCTGTGCTGCTATTGACACCCAATTTGCAGGCTGATGAGAGAATAAAATGTGAGTAATACAGAACCTGTAGGTCCAGATGCTGTTACTGTTCTGTCCCTCTTCTTAATACAAAGTCCCCAATCCTGTTAACAGTGCCCTTACTGAGTGATGGAAAACATGCTTATACCATGCCCAATAAATCAAAAACTCTTAATTTTCAGACATGTGAGTAAAAGATGACTTTATAAGAAAGAGATTGGACAATCAAATATACATGCCAAAAGAAGGGGGGGGGGAAGCTGGATCCCTACCTGACAGCATATAGAACTATCAATTCCTTATTGCGTGACTCTCAAGGTGAATGAAAAATCAGTGAACTTCGAAGATGATTATGTTAATTAAAGCATCTGGAAACATTTTAAATGGCCTATATAAGAAGCTATTATAAACTGAAAGTGAATTTCTAGAGGAACTATACATTGTATAGTATTGTATAATCACTTTAGAAACACATTAAAACTCACCATCATGTAGAGTTAGATGTATAAGAACCCAATAGGTCACAATAAAACTGCTGCACAGAGTTTCTGAGAGTCTAAAGCCATGACAAGCAGGTAGTGGGTTGGTACCTCTGACCATGAGGTTAGCAGTCCAACTCTTAATACATGTCAAAACCAGGGCTCCAAAATAAACACTTATGTATCATATTAGATTGAAACTTTATTCAGAGGGAAATGAAGTAAGAAGTATGCATCCCCCCACCCCAGTGAGTGCAATTTTCAATTCCAAGGTAAACAATGCTTTTACTGTAGCATTATTTGTAGTACCTAATGTAGTTTGCTAGTTGGCCTATACAAGCATACAGTCTTTCTAGCTATGGCCCCTTAACTCCTTTCAAATATTTACGTGGGTTTGTCGCCCGCCAATGTGAATGAAGCAAAGGAGCCCTGGTGGCATAGTGGTTACTGTTGGGCTACTAACCCCAAAGTCAGCAGTTGGAAACTCGAAAGAAAGATGGTGCTTTCTTCTCCCAAGAGTAACACGGCTCTCTAATCTGCTAAAAAGATACAGACTGAAACTCACAGGGCAGTTCTACCCTATAAGCTCTCTATGAGTCAGTGTTAACTCGATAGCACTGAGTTTGGGTTTTTGGTTTAAGAGGATTGGGCAGCTTGCCCAACAATAGATTGGTACCCTTGTAGCTACACAAATAAGATGTCTGAAAACCGAACATGGGAATTAGTCACACTGGGCATCACATTCGGTTTTATTGAGCCATTTCAGAAACAGAAACTGGGATCTCACTACCATCAAAGAAGAAGAGCCTGGATCCAAGATTCTTTTGGGGGGGGTTGGGGGGAAACAGTTTTAATTGTTGTTCAGAAATATCCCCCAAGGTCTTCCAGGCATGATCTCTGCACACATCGGGAGTGTCGGGCAAGGGTGCAGGCCCACCAGCCAGCTAACCTGAGGATTGCCTGGCAAGCACACTCCAGTCCTGGCTCATCTCCAGCGAGTCTGTCAGGTCCATCAGAGTACTCCCCAGGGTATTATAGCTGTCCTTAAAGCTCTTCAATTCGAGGAAATGCTTGGCAGGTTTACTCTTCTGACTGGAAGGTAGGTGGGGAGACTTCAGGAGATTGGGTAAGGTCTCTGGCTGCTGACTGGTGGGGTCACTGAGAGCTCACACTTCCTGCTTGGACCACAGTGGCCAGCTCAGTCAGGGCCTCCTGATAGTGCAGGGACTCACTCTGGACAAAAGACCCCTGTCCCACAGCTGACTGTCACATAGTCATGCAGCAGGGTATCAATGGGGGCCTTGCGCATATCCTTGAAAGGAGTAGTCTTGTTACAAAGATCAAGCAGGTAGGAATGGAAATTTCTGCCCTTTAGGGAATGGGGATGCTGACCTTCCCTGTGAAATGGGATGTCAGAGGCAGGAATGGCGTCCAGAGTTATCTCTTGGACAGACAGTTGCAGCACTTTTTATTTCCCTGAGTTTCCAGCTGTGGTAGCCTGGCATCATCATCTGCAAGGAGCCAGGGTTCCTACTTGCAATCTGGAACTCTGAATAGTTGAATATCAATCTCTTCTTTCAGATCCTTGGGGGCATTGGGTCCCACAGGGACATGAGGGCCCCTCCGAGATTTCATTGCAAAATGCATGATTTGCCTTTTCACAAAAATAAATAGCAGTACAAACAGCAGGTTCCCGTAGGCCAGCGCCAGCACGATATTCACCCCGGACAGCCAGTCACTACTGGACGCCATGGCCTTCCCACCCTACACAGAGCTGTTCTGGTTTACCCCATTGCCTTTACTCCTCAGCCCGAGTTCGTCTGTGTTTCTTGGAGCTCCCCGGCCATTTCCTTATGGGGAAAGACTAAGTGAGAAAACATGGCGGCTTGCAGGGATGGGGGGACACAATTCTTTTATTGAAACTCTTCAATCCAGAAGACAGAGAGCTATGATACAAGAGAGAAAGCGATGGGAAGGAACAGCAACAGAGACATGGTGGTAGCAAAACAAAGAGACTGAGAGAGAACAATGAGATTAGAGGTCACACAACAAAAGAGCTCAGTGCCTTTGGGCAGGAAGTTAGTAGGTGAAGTAGTGTACATCTGAGTACCTCTCATGGTAACTAGACTGCCCAACCCACACAGAGCTGAGTGCATTTGGTCTGAGGCTAAGGGGCGGAGCGACCATTTATCTGCAGTGCTAAAAGAACTTTGTAATATTTGCTCATTCAGGACAGAGACCAGGAGGCTGCAGAGTCTGACCTTACCTGCAGGTATGTCTGTCAAGATTCTGTCTGAAAGGAGAACTGTACCTTGAGTCAAGTATGACTCTAAATTGTGTGCTAGGGTAGAAAAAGTAAACCCTATGTCAAATATAATTTAAGGAGATCATTTATTATACTTAGAAGATAACAAAAGGCACGTGCACGCATGTGCACACACACGCACACACACCATATATTTAAGGGAGGCCAATAGCATGAAGTCAAAATAACAACTGATAACAACAACAAGGATTCAGTCGGGACCCTGAATAAACAGGACATAGAACAAAAGACATTGTACGGATCATGATTGGCGGCAGATTAATAAATCACATGTACAGATGGGACTACAGCAACAGGAATGGGACCATGATTAGGACATGCACATTATTAAAGGGACTTACAAGATAGGTCCAGGGCTTTTACACAAAGCAAGTCAAGGCAAGACTCATGAAAATGGCCTCCGGTTTGTCCTCAGGAAGCTGATCTCCATCAAGGATACACCTAGGTAGGCAAGTGGAGAGGGTCTGGCTGGAAAGGAATGCAGGCAATCTACTTCAAAGGCATTTCCCCCAGGGGAAGATGACCTAGCTGCTTGGTTAATGATCAGATAGAATTTAATGGAGGCTTAATCAAATTAGGGACACAGCAAATAGACATTGAGTTGTCACTGTCATCAGCAACCCAAACCTAAAACCCAACTCGCTGCCATCGAGTGGATTCTAATTATAGCAGCCCTTGAGGAGAAGATGAACTGCTATTTGCTCACCCTGTTTGGAGTCCAGTGAATGGATTTGGTTCACAAACCAGTCAGAAGTTGAAATCCTCTCTGGTGATACTTCAATGTGCAAGACAGTAGTAACAGATTTCTAGCTCCCTAGATTGGCTCATATTTCTCTGTGGCAAATCATTGATCTGAAACAGAAGAGGAGTCAATGTTGAGAAAGACATGGCAGATTCTTAGCCTGTACTCCGCGTACTAAGTAGTGACCACCCCCACACCCTGGGATCAAACCATGTTCCAATCTGAGGGTGTTTGCATTAAACAGAGTCCACTCTATCTTTACAGAGCAATTTTACTAATTTCTCAAATATTCTTTTAAACTTTGGATCCACATTCTATATATACAATATTTATTTTCAGAATTAAATGGAAGTATTAAAAACCTCAAAATTCTCAAGCTCCATTGAAGCTAAATATCTTCATTTCACCAGCAATCTAACTGAAGAAATTAGTATTTTATGAAGAACACTCTTTACTAACCTGTACTGCACCTCAGACCACAGCCCTTGATGTATTTGGCTAAAGTGATCCAGGTGAATCGTGCTCACATATGCCACTCAAATCCATGCTGAGCTTTTCATCAAGTTTAACCCGCCCCAATCCCCTTGCATCCTGTGTATTCTTTACAATATCTACTGTGTGTGAAGAAATGTCTACCATTGGGTAACCCATTTATGCACAATAGTGAGGTAAGTAGAGAAACTTGCTGTAGAAGTGGCCTACAAGAAACAGAGGGACACCAATAGGACAACCCAGAGGTACCTTGGCCAACACAGAGATATCCTAAACAAGAAAATAAGCCAGGGGAAACCTTATTTGCTACTCTTTTAAGCTCTTGTGATTATGGTTGTCCAATTTTAAAGCCTTTTAGAAAGACTGCAGCCTACAGTCAAGGAATGGCAAAGGGTAGGTAGATGGTTGCCAAGATCCAAGGTAAAGGCAGAAGCTTAAAAGAATAAGACGGATCCAGAAAAGAGATGACTGGTCAACTATTTTGTCATCTTTGCCTAGATGCTGGATTCCAAGCTCTAGGTAATGCTGACAGATGTCAAACAAAACAAACTGTAGGAGAGGGCATATTGGCTTGGATTTTGGCTGTCCCATCTATAGTCTTATTCTCCAAGGAAGAAGGGGGAAAGCTAGTGCATAGGCTTCAGCTTGTGAAACATGCTCCAAGCGAAACTAGTTTGGCAGGAAAACAAAATGAATGTACTGAGAAGAGGCTACGGTGTGATAAAATAGGGAGGCAGTAGCCTGAGTGGCTAGTTGGACATCACTGGTACTGCCCTTTTGCAGCCCACAGGGTGTTTCTGAAGGAGAGATGTGTGAGGTTGCAGTTATAGGATAAAGGGTACAGACTAGTGCTCCTCTGAAATGAATCAGCAAGTCAAGCGACTAGAGAAAAGCACAGTTGTTTTAGGCTCTCTCATGTATATCAGTCATCAAGCATACCTTGAATATAAGGCTCTCCATTCCACCAGGTCTTAAGGACAGGCTTCAACTCAGGGTTCTTAAATTGGTTGGCTGCAGAGTAAGGTTGGCTTCCATGCCCCTCCTTTAGCAACATTCTTAATCTAAACTTGACTAAATTTTAATTCCTTTCAGAAATACTGATAGCTTATGCAAAAGACACACAAAAAAACCTGAATGGTGATAGTAACCGTCAAGAGATCAAAAGATACAAGAGGACTTATGTTGAGGACTAGGTTCACCTCACCCAAATCATGGTATTGTCAATAGCCTCGTATGTATTGGAAGTTGAACACTGTATAAGAAAGATCGAAGAAGAATCGATTTGTCTGAATTATAATGCTGGCAAAGAATACTGAAATAACATTGGTCTCCAAAGCACAAACAAGTCTGTCTTAGAAGAAGGAAGCTCAGAGAGCTAGTTAAAGGTAAAGATAGCGAAAGTTCATATTACATACTCTAGACAATGTTGTCAGAAGGGAGCAGTCTCTGGAGAAGGATAGTGTATGTGGTAAAGTAGAAGGGCAGGGAAAAATAGGAATCCCCAAATAAATGGACTGACATCATGATGGCAACAATGGGTTCATCCTAAATTGTGAGTATGGCAGCAGAGAGGGCAGTGTTTCCTTCTGTTGTCTACTGGGTCCCTATGATGTGGAATCAACTCAATGACATCTAACACAACAACCTCAGAATCCACTAATCAGTACCCAAGACATGCACAAAATACCAGTGTGTTATGTTTACAAAAGTTATTTCCTAAAAGAAGAAAAGAGAAAAAAATGATTAGGGCAAAGACTGTACAGATGTGCTTTATACAATTGATGTATGTATATGTATGAACTGTGAAAAGAATTGTATCAGCCCCAATAAATTGTTAAAATAAAAAAAAAAAGTTATTTCCATGGTAACGGATGCCAAACCTTTCATGCAACATTTGCTGGAACATACGCTCTCTTATTAAAAAGAAGGAAATGTAAAAAAAAAGAAAAGAAACAAAAAGAAAATGATTAGGGCAAAGAATGTACAGATGTGCTTTATACAATTGATGTATGTATGGATTGTGATAAGAGTTGTATGAGTCGGTGGAGCGTTACAACTAGGGCCGACTGGGACATGGCGGCTTTTGATGGCCCCGCTAAGCCTCTGCTGTCGCTGAACCCGCAGGAACATGCCAAGTTCCAGAAGCAGGTGGTGCAGGTCCGCCGGCGCGCGGCCCAGCAAGAGAAACTCACACCTGGAGTTGTGTATGTGGGTCACATACCGCGAGGCCTTTTTGAACCCCAGCTCAAGGCTTATTTCTCCCAGTTTGGTGCTGTTTCAAGACTCAAGTTGTCCAGAAGTAAAAAGACTGGAAATAGCAAAGGCTATGCCTTTGTGGAGTTTGAGTCAGATGATGTTGCCAAGATAGTTGCTGAGACAATGAACAACTACCTTTTTGGTGAAAGACTCTTGAAGTGTGATTTTATGCCACCTGAAAAAGTCCATGAAGAGCTTTTCAAAGACTGGGATATTCCATTTTCAAAGCCATCCCATCCAGCAGTAAAACGGTACAATAAGAAACGAACACTTCCGGAAAAGCTACGCATGGAGAGCGATTTAAGAACAAAGAAAAATTGCTCAGGAAGAAGTTAGCTAAAAAAGGGATAGTTTATAGTTTTCCTCTATTGGTTTTACCGAAAAAGAAAAACCAAAATGTTTCAAACAGTGATCTTCAGAATTCTATGAATAGCCAGGACTCCACGCCAGTTTGTACACCATCATATTTGGAAAGGCGAAAGTCTGAAGTGGCTGAATTGAATGACGACGAAGATCATGAAATCATTCTCAAACAGCCTGCAGTTGATGTCAAGGAAGAAATTCAAGAGACGCACCCACCACCTGCAAAGTCAGGGAGAAAGAGAAAACGGAAAAGCAAACAGTGACTCTGAATGCATTCTGTAGCTTTTGAAAAACGGGCAGTTTTGGTATTAGGTCTGGGTGCAATAAGATGCAGACATTGGCACAATTTTTTAAGGACAAGGACTGTCCAAGTAAACAGCAGGTAACTGTTCACCTCCCTTTGCTGAAATACAGGGCTCTGGCCATGGCTTGCTCATGCTGCCTCTTCAGCCCGCTGATTTTGTGGGCTTGATATTTCAGAGTTCTCTGTAACTTATATTCAAACAGTGACCAGCAAATAAACTTCCTACCGTCATTAAAAAAAAAAAGAGTTGTATGAGTCCCTAATAAAATGTTAAAAAAATTATTAAGGGCTCATGAGGGAAGGGGAGTGGGGAGGGAGGGGAAAAACAAAAAGAGGACCTGATGCAGAGGGCTTAAGTCGAAAGCAAATGCTTTGAGAGGGATTAGGGCAAAGAATGTACAGATGTGCTTTATACAATTGATGTATGTATATGTATGGATTGTGATAAGAGTTGTATGAGCCCCTAATAAAATGTTTAAAAAAAAAAGAAGGAATGGGTTTCCTGTGTGTGAGTGTATAACAAAGCCATGACAAAATCACTGAGAAATTCCTGCGCCTTTTTGATTTACACAATTCTCCTGGAGGTGAACTGAGGGAAATTCTCTAAGATCCACCCAGCATGTCTTATGACAGAGTATTTCCCAAACTTGGGCTCCAGTGTGAGGGCAGTATAAAGTCACTCAGGTGTGAGTGCCTATTTTTCTATCAAGAGTAGTGTAAATCATTTATCCCTCTACACTGAGGAGTCAGCTACAAGTCCAGAAGATCCAGCCAGAGCAAGTTATCTATGAGAGTTGCATGGGATTCAGGATACTCAAAAGGTCACTGAATCAAAATTAAATTCCATGAGAAATTTCAAGGCTAACTGTAAGATAGATTAAAGTTGAAAATTCTGGTAGCTAGATATCAGAGTATTCAAACAATATGAATAAACACTTTATGTTTTGTTACTTAAGTTCAAGTTATTGGGTACAAACATAACAATGGTTGTGAGAGTACATTACTAACATTTTATTTAAACGTTTTATTAGGGGCTCATACAACTCTTATCACAATCTATACATACATTATTTGTGTAGAGCACATCTGTACATTCATTGCCCGCATCATTTTCAAAGCATTTGCTCTCCACTTAAGCCCTTTGCATCAGGTCCTTTTTCCCCCTCCCTCCCCACTCCCCCCTCCCTCATGAGCCCTTGATAATTTATAAATGATTATTTTGTCATATCTTGTCCTGTCAGACATCTCCCCTTTTCTGTTGTCCATCTGCCAGGGAGGAGGTCACATGTAGATCCTTGTAATTGGTTCCCTCTTTCTAACCCACTCTCCCTCTACCCTCCCAGTATCGCCACTCACACCCCTGGTCCTGAACGTATCATCCACCCTGGATTCCCTGTGCCTCCAGCTCCTATCTGCACCAGTGTACATTCTCTGCTCTATCCAGACTTGCAAGGTAGAATTCAGATCATGATAGTGGGGGTGGGGGGGGAAGCATTTAGGAACGAGAGGAAAGCTCTATTCTTCATGGATACTACATCGCACCCTGAGTGACTCATCTCTTCCCCTAGGCTCCTCTGCAAGGGGATATCCACTCTGCACTTCCCCCCTTCATTCACTATGGTAAGATTTTTTTTTCTGATGATGCTTTAAACCTGATCTTTCGACACCTCGTGATCGCACAGCCTGGTGTGCTTCTTCCATGTGGGCTTTGTCGCTCCTGAGCTAGATAGCCACTTGTTTATCGTCAAGCCTTTAAGACTCCAGATGCTACCTCTTTTGATAGCCGGCACCTAAGCTTTCTTTACCACATTTGCTTGTTCACCCGCTTTGTCTGCAGTGGTTGTGTCAGGAGGGTGAGCATAATAGAATGTCAATTTAATAGAAGCATTCTTACATTGAGGGAGTACTTGAGTAGAGGCCCAATGTCCTTCCGCCACTTTAATCCTAAACCTATAAATATAGGCACATAGATCTATTTCCCCACCCTCATATATATTTGCATATGTACATGTCTTTGTCTTGACCTCTATAAATACCCTTTGCCTCCCAGCTCTTTCCTCTATTTCCCTTGACTTTCCTCCCATCCCACTATCATGGTCAGTACCTACCTGGGTTTCAGCAATACCTCTTTGCTACATTACGCTTGATCATGCCCTACCAGGCCTGCCACAACCACCTTACTACCAAATTGGATCACTCGTTCCCTTGTCCCTGGGTTTGTTAACTCCACTTCCTTACGCCCCACCTCCCCCTATCCCATTTTCCCCAGAACTGTCAGTCCCGTTGTTTTTCCTCCAGCTTGTTCATCCAACCTATCTCATTTAGACAGACCTGTGGAGATAATAACATGCAAAAACAAGACACAGCAAAACCAAGCAACAATATACAACAACACAAAAACAACAAACCACTGAAAAAGAACAAAATAAAATACAACAAGAAAGAACAGCTTGTAGTTAGTTCAAGGATCTTTTGTTGGTACTAACATTTTCGATGAGAAAAGTAATAACCTGATACCAAGGTAGGATGATACTTCAAGAAAACTGTAGACCAATATTGGAAATGGATCTACATGAAAAAGTTCTAAAATGATTGGGAACTGAGTCAGACAACACTTTAAAATAAATATATACCATGATTAATTGAAAGCTGTCCTAGTGTTGATTTAACATAAAATAAGCACTGTAATATACCAATTAATGTAAAGAAATATTTTTACATTACAAAAAAATGGATAATTATCAATTATTTAAATAGACACAAAACATACTAAACAAAGTCAAACACTTTTAATGGTCAGGAAAAGAAACCTTTACAAATCTAACATAAAATAAATATAGTTCGGGTGAACAAGTAAATGTGGTGAAGAAAGCTGATGGTGCCCGGCTATCAAAAGAGATAGTGACTGGGGTCTTAAAGGCTTGAAGATAAACAAGCGGCCATCTAGCTCAGAAGCAACAAAGTCCACATGGAAGAACACACCAGCCTGTGTGATCGAGTGGTCCCAAAGGGATCAGTTACCAGGCATCAAAGAACAAAAAATCATATCATTGACTGCACACCTCCATGATAGGATCGCTGAAGACAAATGGGTGCATAAGCAAATGTGGTGAAGAAAGCTGATGGTGCCCGGCTATCAAAAGAGATAGTGTCTGGGGTCTTAAAGGCTTGAAGGTGAACAAGCGGCCATCTAGCTCAGAAGCAAATAAGCCCACATGGAAGAAGCACACCGGCCAGTGCGATCACGAGGTGCCCAAGGGACCAGGTATAAGGCATCATGCAAAAAAAAAAGATATAAGTGTGTGTATGTATGTGTATATGTATATATGTATGTGTATGTATATATATATATATATATATATATATCATATTAAATGAAGGGGGAAGTGCAGAGTGGAGACCCAAGGCCAAAGTGTCGGCCAATGGAGATCCCCTCATAGAGGGGTTTAGGAGAGGAGATGGGTTAATTAGGGTGTGAGGTAGTATCGATGAAGAGCACAGCTTTCCCCCAGATCCTGGATGCTTCCTCCTCCCAACTACCATGATCCGAATTCTACCTTGCAGGGCTGGATAAGACAGAGGCTGTACACTGGTGCATATGAGGGTTGGAGGTACAGGGAATCCAGGGTGGATGATACCTTCAGGACCAAGGGTGTGAGGGACGATGCTGGGAGAGTGGAGGGTGAGTGGGTTGGAAAGGGGGAACTGATTACAAGGATCCACATGTGACCTCTTCCCTGGGAGAGGGACAGCAGAGAAGGGGGGAAGGGAGACTCCGGATAGGGCAAGATATGACAAAATAACGATGTATAAATTACCAAGGGCATATGAGGGAGGGTGGAATGGGGAGGGAGGGGGAAAAAAAAAAGAGGACCTGATGCAAAGGGCTTAAGTGGAGAGCAAATGCCTTGAGAATGATTGGGGCAGGGAATGTATGGATGTGCTTTATACAATTGATGTATGTATATGTATGGATTGTGGTAAGAGTTGTATGAGTCCCTAATAAAATGTAAAAGAAGAAAAGAGAAAAAAATGATTAGGGCAAAGACTGTACAGATGTGCTTTATACAACTGATGTATGTATATGTATGAACTGTGAAAAGAATTGTATGAGCCCCAATAAATTGTTAAAATAAAAATAAATTTAAAAAATAATAAATATAGTTCAATATGTTAATATACTAATAAACATTCTTTTTTTTTAAAAAGGTCAAAATGTCAGACTTAGAGGAAAGAGAAAAAACATCACCCTACCTAAGAAAAATTACAAAAATATCCACTTTCACCACTGATGTTAAAAATTGACTGTACAGTAAGATTACAACAATCAGAATAAGATTTATGATTTTTAGGGATGCGGCTGCCAAAGATTAATAAAAATTTCTCTAATCATAAATTAATGATTGTATGCATGAAATATTCAAAATATGCCATAAATAGGTAACAAATATAAAAACGCTGTAGGCTACATTTCAATGCGCAAAAATAACTTTTGGTACTTAATTCACAAATCATTAACTGCTAAACAACAGCTGTCAAACTATTAACCCTTATACCTTAACATGCTAAGCATCCGTACAATACACTGATAATCTCCTCAAACACTGAAACTCTAACTACCTGAAAAGCCCCTCACCATCCAGAATGGCTATCAACACCCTGAGCATTCCCTGATAGTGACCATCAATTTATTTTAAAAAATTAGCCTAATTCATTTATCCCAATTTTTAAACTCAGGAAAACAACTTAGACTATATTCTATAACCTTAATCCTAAATTTATAACCCGAAGTCTCAAATTGAGAAACCAACTTCCAAAACTGTACTATTCAAACCATAACTATACATCTTTATATCGTAATACATAAACCCTAAGTAACTCAAAACGTAAGAGTTTAGGCAGAACACATTGTAAACATAAAGTCCTTTCATCTGTTCACTAACATCTAACTCCTGACACTTAGGTTCCATTTCTGTCCATTGGCTCTTATTCTTGATCCAGGAACATTAATCCCAGGACCTAGTTTCCCATCATAAGTACAGACTCTGACTCTAGCACTCTGCAACCCTAAACTGAACCCAAATCTAACCCATCAAGAAACTCACATTGTCCCACATGGAAGCAGCACACCAACATGTGTGATCATGAAGGGCCGAGGAGACCAGGTTTCAAGCACCAAAGGCGGATGAAAAAAAAAATCATATCGTGAATGAGGGGAGGGCATGATGGTGAGCCAATGCAATGCCCATCTATGGATAACTGGACATCCCTTGCAGAGGGGTAGTAGGGAGGAGATGAGTCACTCAGGTTTCAGTGTAGCAATAATAAAGCTCCCAACCTTCCTCTATTTTTTAAATGCTTCCTTCCCCCAACTAGCATGATCCCAATTCTACCTTACAAACCTGGTTAGACCAGAGGATGCACAGCGGTACAGATGGTATCTGGAAACACAGGGAATCTAGGACAGATGAACCCCTCAGGACCAACGGTGAGAGCGGCGATACCGGGAGGGAAGGGATATACATATAATCTCCGCTCTGGGGGATAGGCAACAGAAAAGCGGGGGAAGGGAGACGCCAGGCAGTGTAAGATAAGATAAAATAATAATTTAAATTATTAAGGGTGCATGAAGAAGGGGGGAGGGAGGGGGAGGGAAAGGAGCACAATGAGGAGCTGATTCCAGGAACCCAAGCGGAAGGCAAATTTTGAGAATGATGAGGGCAACGAATGTATAGTGTGCTTTACACAATTGATGTATGTATGGATTGTGATAAGTGTTGTATGAGCCCCAATAAAATGATTTTAAAAAAAAGAAACTCACATTGCTAATTACGTATGCGGTGCTGTCGTCTCTGTGTCTTTACTTAAATGTAAGGAACTAAGGTAGGTAGACAGACAAAACCAGGAACCACAGACACATTTTCAGTAAACTATTCAATCATGAATAGTTTCTGATTAGCAGCATCTGATTCATGGTAGTTGACAAAATAAAGTGGTTCATAAATGTTCATGTGATAAACAACATCATGTCCATATCACAGGTCTCCTGTGGATCTTCCTTTTACTGTGTCCTAGCTTCAAGGAGACTTCTCTGCTATTAGACATATGCAGGGATGTGTTAACCAATAAGCAAGGTGCCTGCGGGTTCAGTTGTTCTGATTTACTAATTTGTAAATTCAAATTTCATCTGGTTTCTTCCTCAAAGATGTAGTGAAACACATGTTAAATAAGGCATATTAATTACTGGTTATTCTGTCATCGACCCTTTCCCTCCCCTCATTTCCAAGGGACACTCAGGTCACGAGAGATGCAGGAGGCAGAAAATTAAAGGTACATACATTGGAACCATTGTATCATTTTTTTCAAAACTAACATTGGCCTTTTACTCAGACCTAGGGTCAGAGAATGATTTTCTGTACCCCTCAACCAGTGTGCGCTGAGAACTCTAAAATATTTTGATATGACTTCCCGACATGATCGCTGAAGACAGAAGTGTGCATAAGTAAATGTGGTAAAGAAAGCTGATGGTGCCCAGCTATCAAAAAGATATAGCATCTGGAGTCTTAAAGGCTTGAAGGCAAACAAGCAGCTATCTAGCTCGGAAGCAACAAAGCCCACAGAGAAGAAGAAGCACACAAGCCTAAGTGAATACGAGTTGTTGAAGGGACCAGGTAGCAGACACCAAAGAACAAAAACCATCATTGTGTGATCACCTTCCCCACATAAACGCTGAAAACGAATGTTTGCATAAGAAAGTCTGGTGAAAAAGGCTGATGGTGCAATGGCTATTGAGAGATATAGCGACTGGGGACTTAAAGGCTTGAAAGTAAAAAAGCAGCCATCGAGGACCTGATGCAGAGGGCTTAAGTGGAAAGCAAGTGCTTTGAGAGGGATTAGGACAAAGAATGTACGGATGTGCTTTATACAATTGATGTATGTATATATATGGATTGTGATAAGAGTTGTATGAGCCCCTAATAAAATGTTGAAAAATAAAAATTAAAATAAAAAAAGCAGCCATCTAGCCCAGAAACAGCAAAGCCCACATGGAAGCAGCACACCAACATATGTGATTATGAAGGGCCAGGGGGACTAGGTTTCAAACAAAAAAGGCGGGGGAAATCATATCGTGAATGAGGGGAGTGTGTGATGGGGACTCAATGTCCATCTGTAGATAACTAGACATCCCTTGCAGAGGGGTAGTGGGGAGGAGATGAGTCACTCAGGGTCAAGTGTAGAAACAATGAAATTCAAAACCTTCCTCTAGTTCTTGAATGCTTCCTCCCCTCTAATTACCATGATCCCAAATTTACCTTGCAAACCCAGTTAGACCAGAGGATGCACAGCTGTGCAGTAGGGATCTGGAAACACAGGAAATCTAGGACAGATGAACCCCTCAGGACCAGCGGTGGTAGTGGCGACATTGGGAGGGAAGGGGGTATAGAAAGGGGGAACTGATCTCAGGGATCTACATGTAACCTCCTCTCTGGGGAATGAGCAACAGTAAAGTGGGTGAGGGGAGATGCCGGACAGTATAATATAGGATAGAATAATAATTTATAAGTTATTAAGGGTTCATTAGGGAGAGGGGAGCGGGGAGGGAGGTGAGGGCGAAAAAGGGAAAATGAGCTGATTCCAGGAATCCAAATGGAAGGCGAATTTTGAGAATGATGAGGGCAACAAATGTATAACGGTGCTTTACTCAATTGATATATGCATGGATTGTAGTAAGAGTTGTATGAGCCCCAATAAAATGATTTATAAAAAAATTATTAAAAAGAAAAAAATATTTTGGTGTGAGCCAACAAATTAACCTCAGAATACACACTTTAAGTGGAGCTGTATCTTTACCACAAACTGGAAACATGTCAATCCTATGGACACCCTGTGTGTCCAGTGCCAGGAACTCCCTGTCAGAGCACACTGGGGTTCTCTGCTCATGAAGAAGTAAGTCCTCTAAGAGTTACTCATGAGAACAACAGTAGGATTGAAGAGTGCAGTGTTAAAGAGAATTGAGCCAATAATAGGATCAATCTCTGGGTGGCGCTTATTTGGGGAGAGATCCCCAAGTGGGACCCTTCACACACTAAGTGGAAAGTTGCAGCATCACCAGAGATTAGGAAACAAGTCTCAGGGGCTGTCTTAGAGATGAAAGTCTTAGCACCCCAGTTAGTGAAGATCTGTGGATGGGAGTGACTGCATAAAGTCTAATTGAAGGGTCTCCCTGTAGATTAAGCCTCCATTGAATTCTTTCTGATTATTAACCAAGGATATAGTTTGAATTTGCCCAGAGGCAGAGGAACTTGGAAAGTGGACAACTTTTCCACCATTCTCCAGCCAATCCAAGGTGTCCTATATTCCTTAAACGTACCCCTAACTCTCTACATCTGATGGCCCTGGACCAGTCTTTTAAAGTGGTTTATCTGACAGTGTATATGCCCCAATTATGGTCCTGTCCCTGCTTCTGTAGTCCCACTTATAACAATGATGTATTGATGGTCCACCAATCATGAACTTGTGAGTTTCCTTTGTTCCAATATTATCCAATTAGATTCTCGACTTGAATATTTCCTTGACCTACACTAATCATCTCCTTTGTATTCTCTTTGTATCTATTATGACTTAATAAATGTTCTCCTTAAATTATATTTGAGATTGGAGTCCCTTTTGCAGTTTAAAACAGAGCACAAGCTAGTTTCTGATGGGTAGATATGAGTGAGGAGGCACACACAGATGTTTGAGAGTACAAAGGAGACCCCATTTTAAATATAGTTTAAAGGGAACATTTGTTAAATCTTAAGAAATACAGACAGCACAAAGACACAAACATGTCATCTGGATGAGGGAAGTCACCAACAGGAGGTAGAAATGGCTTTCCAGGTTCACAATTGAGATGTGAGCTAAAGGGGGTGTGGGGGGCGGGGCAAAGGAAACTGACACAAAAGCATGATTGGTGGCCAATCAATACATCACAATGACATAGACTTCTTTGATATTGGTCCAGGGCCTTCTGACCCTGCAGTCAGGGCAAGACTGATAGGAAGTGGCTCCTATCTAGGAGACCCCCTGTACTGTCTCCAGTTTGATGATCTCCATCAAGGACACACAGGCCTGTAAGCTTACAAGAAACACCGCCCCTCCCTGGCAGCCTGGATTCCAAAGCCCTCTGCCTGAGAGCCATGTTACCTACAACCTTGCTTCCTAGATAGAAAGCACTCAATGGAAGCTTACTCTGTGTGGGCTCTGCAATCTATGTGAGGACTAAATCTATGCGGGGATCTAGGGCTGTCACTGCTACTGTGCCCTTTTGCAAAGCAAGGTGCTGAGAAGTTAAGCTCTAATGCAGACCTCGGCCATAGGGGAGTGGCCTGATGACTGCAAGGCTGGCCTCTCCTTTCAGTAAAGGCCACTCTGGGGTCCCCTGCTCTCCTGCCCGATAATTGACAAGGAGGGAACGGCCCCCAGGCAAGAACCCACCCTCAATCGCGCCTTTCTTGCGTGAGGGGTGAGGGTGAATGAGGGTCTCTGGGCAGGAAAAGGGGACCTGCATATTCCCAAGACTGAAGGCAGAAAGGCTTGTAACCAGCTCAGAAAGGATTTAACTGGAAATATCCCAGCGGGTCGTGGCGACCTGGAAAGCAGGCAGACAGGATGCAGGAACTGTAATATCCGTGGGGATTGGGGCACAGCCGGCGATGCCAGGCCTGTAGGGGACTCCGAGCCTAAGTTCAGCATAGAAACATAGGGACTCACCCTCGTGGGACGATCAGGCTGCAACTCCTCAGTCAGAGGAAGTGAGTTCCGCAGGAAATTGCTTCACCTGGGTAGGGGTGGAGTCTTTCCCAAGGGGCGGGGTCTGGAGGTAATGAAAGACTCCTGTAGGGAGGGGCCTGGAAGTGAAGCTCAGGGCCTGGAGTGGCAAGGGATCCGTTCTTAGTAGTTTCTTCTTAGTCTGGAAGTTCTGCTAAAAGTTCTTCACTCTGGGTGACCCTGCTTACATTTGAAACACCTTTGCATTTGAATCACAACAACACACAAGCCTGGAGAGAAAGAAAAACTGACAGAAAAGTTGTGAGTGGAGGGCATGCTTCCGAACTTCTTAGACTTTTGTTAATTAGCAATTCAGGAAGAAAGTACATCATATTAAAAACAAACAAAAATTGAATGGGCTGTCTTTCCTTTAAGAACAGTTGTAAGTAGACAGAGGTAAAAATGGGCACACACCTGATAAAAATGGGCCTTGTCTTAGTGACAATTGAACACATCATTGAGTGGTTAAAAATTAGCAATTCAGAGAGAAAGAACACCTTATTAAATTAGCTGAGGAGGTTTCTGATCTATTTCATTGTTTCACCTGTAATCACATGGACTGTCTTTTTTTTTTCTTCATCTGAATTCATCTAATGTCCCATTCAATACCTTATGTACATTGGTTTGTCCTTGTTAGTCAATGACCCACAAGATTTTTACCTCCCCAAACTCTACTGTGGCCAGGATTGTTTATCATTGCTATTGAAACAGTCAGTGAAAAAGCAGAATTTTGCGATCACGAGGTGCCAAAGGGACCAGGTATAAGGCATCATGCAAAAAAAATTGTATATATATATATATATATATATATGTATATATATGTGTATATATATGTATATATACACACATATATATGTATATGTATGTGTGTGTATATATGTATGTGTGTGTGTGTGTGTGTATATATATACCATAGTGAATGAAGGGGGAAGAGCAGAGTGGAGACCTGAGGCCCAAGTGTCGACCACTGGAGATCCCCTCACAGAGGGGTTTAGGAGAGGAGACAGGTCAGTCAGGGTGCAATGTAGTAACGATGAAGAACACAGCTTTCCCCCAGATCCTGGATGCTTCCTCCTCCAACAACCATGATCTGAATTCTACCTTGCAGGACTGGATAGGGCAGAGGTTGTACACTGGTGCATATGGGAGCTGGAGGCACAGGGAATCCAGGGTGGACGATACCTTCAGGACCAGGGGTGTGAGGAGTGAGGCTGGGAGAGTGGAGAGTGAGTTGGTTGGAAAGGGGGAACTGATTAAAAGGATCCACATGTGACCTCATCCCTGGGAGATGGACGGCAGAGAAGGGGGAGAAGGGAGACTCCGGATAGGGCAAGATATAACAAAATAACAATCTGTGGATTATCAAGGGCTCATGAGGGAGGGGCAAGTGGGAAGGGAGGGGAAAAAAAGGAGGACCTTATGCAGAGGGCTTAAGTGGAGAGCAAATGCTTTGAGAGTGATTAGGGAAAAGAATGTACAGATGTGCTTTATACATTTGATGTATGTATATGCATGGATTGTGATAAGAGTTGTATGAGCCCCTAATAAAATGCTTTAAAAAAAATAAAAAGCAGAAGTTGTGCTCACAAAGAAAAATGGTCAGGGATCATCAGGCATCCACGGAAAAAAATGGACTTAAAAGACTTTTGACAGAGGAGAATTTCTATTGGACACTGAAATAGTATGAATTTCTCTGCCATGGCAATGTGTTCATTATCAACTCTGGAAGAAAGCATATTTCAAGTTAAAAACCAGCATCAACAGTTCTTCCCTCTTCTCTGTTGTCCTAAGTCTTAGTCTGCTTCTTAACTTAGGTCTATTTGTCTAAGCATTTTGCTGTGCTGCTTTCAGTTTGCAGAATAATGGATAAGATGACCAATGGGGGAGGTATTTTTGGGCTCTTGATTAAAAATTTGGTCTATATGGAGCAACAAAAATTTGCATAGAACGCAAAAATATTATTTTAATATTTTTTTAAATTTCAACATAAGTACAATTTACAAATATATAATACATTAAAATTATGTATAGTATTATTTTGTTCTTTGGCATATTTCTCATTTGAGTGAATTTTTTTTAGTAGATTGTTTTGGATTGGGGAAGGGAACGCAAGCTCACCTTGGGCCCATGGAAGAATTAAGACAGGTTGAGATGCAAAAGTGGAAAAAGGAGTTTATTTGCTAGCTCAAACTAGGGCTTCCCTCCCTCCACTGCCCAGCGCAGTGGGGACCCAGCATCCAAAAGGGAATCAGCCCTGAGTTCTTTGTTCCCTGGGCTTTTATGGGGCCAGGATGGGTGGCAGTCCACTGTTGCTGTTCTTTAAATTTATTGGAGAAAACTTCTGGCATCAGCGTTGTCCAGTGGTGGTTTGCAAGCAGTTTTGCTTGTATTTTCTTGCCTGGTCAATTGGGGTGGTGGTCGCTGCACCCTACTGGTCAGTATGGGACAGATGATGCCTTCTCTGACTGAATTACCTCAGTGTCCAGGAATCTGAAATTAGAGCTTAAGCCTGCCCCAGACTTTGGTTTTATACAGCCTGTCATGGTGCTGGTGCTGGCAGTTGTAAACCAGGACCCCACAATTGCTGTTTTTGTTTGAAAAGTCATTAACTTTTTCACAAGATTTTGTAAAATTATATTTCAGACATGAAATTGCTTTCAAAGTCTCAACACTTAATTATGATTTTTCTGATGTCCACACTTTATTTAACATAGAAAAAATGCATTCAGTCGCAGCATTAGTTCCTGGTAAGGACAGCACGTATTCCACAATTTTTAGTGCATTATTGTATGGAACATGTTTTGTTTCAAAATGAGGAAATATTTCTAACCATTTGTTCTCTATTGTGATTTTTGCTGATGCCCAATATTTAACCTTTTCCTTATCAATATATTTTTAATAATACCTCATTAAAAAGATCGCTTTCAGAAATATTACTATATGGGAAATTTTGAGTAATATGATTGAATGATTTTTGCACATTCCAATTATTGTTTTAATGAAACCCAATGAAAATGTTAAATGTCATTGTAATGTACCGTCCACTCTTCTAAATAATCTATGCAGTAACTATAGAACTTTTTAACGTGATTCATGATATCTGCACGATTTATTGCACCTTGTTCTTCTAAATGGCTTATACTATTATGGATAGTTAACAGAAGAAATTTATTTTCTAACTGCTCTTGACACTGAAATTTTAAATTATTAACTCCATTTGCTACTTCAATTACCAAAATTTGGTCACCTTCAGTAAATTTTATAGCATTTTGAAAAAGAGCTGCTTGGTTGTGTGCAAACTCTAGCCAAAATTTTGAGGATTCTTTTAAAAAAAACTCTTCTAAAATTCTATGATATTTATCCTGTGATAGAAAGTAGGATTTCAAAGGATGGATCGTATATTTTCAAAATTCTTTTGACAGATGGCAAAAGAGCTAAACAACACGTTCTACTGTATCCAAGTATTTTCTGATATTCGATTTCCGCAGTTTCACAAAATTCTTTAAGCATTTCAACGTGCACAGTGTATATATAGCAATAAGAATATATTTTAATAATAATATTTTCCACATCTACGGGCAACAAATCAGCAGCTGTTTGAATGGCATTATGTATTATGTATATTCCCTTCCCGTTCTCCCCCGCACCTTCCCTAGTTTGTTGTGCATTCTTTCCAAAAATCAGGACTTTTTTAAAGTGCCACGGAAAAAATGTTAAAAATTGGGACTGCCCGCCAAAAGCGGGGCTTCTGGTCACCTTAAGCACAGGTGACAAGACTGGGCAAACCCAGGAGGAAGCCCTAATGTTTTGTGTGCTAGCTTCAGCCACTTGCTTCCTGAATAACATTCACTTCTTCCTGGCTAGAGAAGCAACAGACCCTGGGGCTTACCTTTGAGCTGAAGCGAGAGTCTTAGGGAGGAAATAATGGAGGGGGTTTATGTGGAGGGAAGTCAGATGCTCACAGGCATCCTCCCTGAGAGTGATCAGTTGCCAGACTGCAGAGGGCCCCACTCCCTGCTGTTAAGGGCAATGGACACCTGCAGTCATCTATTTGGTTCCTGTAGGTGGAGTTCACACCATACTGATAATGGTTCCTATGGAGATCCAGAGAACAGGTCAAACTTAAGCTACCATCCTAAATGTAGGATCCGCCCATCTTGGCACATGTTTCCCCCCAATCCCTCCTCTTCCTATTGCATGTATGTCCCTAGACCACCTCCCCTCACTGCTGTATAACATAGTGCAGCCCCTCTCAGTGACGCATGCCTTTAACTCTAATGAGTAAGCTTGCACACCCGCCGGAGGTATATAAGCCTGGGTTAGCAATGGGTCTCTCTTGCTGGTCTCCCTCTGCCTCTCTACTCCAGTCCCTCTCCTCCCATTTCCCTTACCCTAGTCCTCCTTCCCTTCCCCCTCTCCACCTGGACCACCAAGGAGGGCTGAGGTGAGCAATGCTACCATGAAATGCGTCTGACTCCATTATTTGACCCTTCTATCTCTCTGGTTCTTGATGACTTTAATATAAGAGATATATAAGTATTATATCTCAAACTTACAATTGTGCTTACTAACCCGTGATTACTGTGGGGGGCTGGCACCCCCAACTCATACCACACAACACAATTTTAATCTTGTACAAAACCAACGGAATATTTTCTTCATCTCTTGGATACTCAAGTACACTTTAACTTCCATGTGGAGCTTATCCATGTGTGAGACCACAAAAATTAACCACTACAGCGCCTGTCTAGTTTTGGACTATTTTTATAAGGACACTACCTGCTGTGGTAAAGATGAAACATTATGGTTTATAAAATACAAAAGCAAAAGCCTACAGAACTTTTACTCTGCTCCCTATGGTTCTATGAGTCAGAATTCACATGACAGCTCTGACTTTATTGTTCTTTTAAATGCATTCTCTTATGCCATATAAATAAAACCTTAGAGTGTTTGTGTATTTGCAAACCAGAGGCAAATACAAGAGATAAATCACTGCAACCGTGGTGCTTGGTAGAGGGGAAGCAAACAAGAGGAAAACTTTTTAGATTGACAAAGGCTAAAACAACGGGCTCAAATATAAGAACAATTCCGAGGATGATCCAGGACAGGACAGTGTTTCTCCCTGTGGTACACGGGGTCACTATGATTTGGAACTCACTGAGTGACCCCTAATGACCACCTCCCTTGTATAAGTACTGAAATGTTAGAGTGCTTTTTCTTTAAATAAGCAGTAAAGTAATAATCATTCCAGAATAATTATTGAAAATATAAAATCATGGTTTTAATATATATACCTGCAAGATGAAATAATCAAGGACAAATTGAACGAGGGTAGTAGATTGGAATGAGGAAATTTATTTATTTATTTATTACTTTAATGCCTGAGAAAATTTAAAAGAAAATTTTAAGAATACAGAGTATATGGGGTAAAATTATTTATAAAATATAATACAACAGGATATATTATACTGGTGTTTAACAATAAAGTAGCATATTTGATGATTACATAACTTTATTGGATTAGAAAAGTGATTGGATCATCCATCAGAGTAGTTTGGGATGGATTGAGTTTGAGAGCGCCTATCCTTGACTTTGAATTCATATTTCACCTTGACTCAGTGGGATTATTACCAGGGACGCAAATATGATTCAGTATTAGAAAAACTATTATGTAACCAACTACATAAACAGACTAAGGATAAGAACCATACGATCATATTAATAGGTGCAGAAAAGGCATTTGACAATATTTAACACCCATTCCTGATAAAAACACTCAATGACACAGAAGTAGCTAGGAGAGACCTCAACACATGAAATGTATTAAAGGAAACACAGTCCGTGAAGGACAATTAGTTGACTGGAACTTGCTGAAAATAAGACACTAATTCACACGGAAAGTTTCATCAAAAGAGTCATACAGAACCCACAGATTATGGGGAAATAAATCTTTAGCAGTGAGGAGAGGGAGAGAGCAGAGGAGGAGAAGGAGAGGAAGAGGAGATGACAACTGGACAACTGTGGCATTTTCAGGAATTCCCATCTTGCTGCTCACTGGGCATGCATCAAGGGACAGGAGTCTCGGGTCTGGGTGCTGTAGCATAGGGAGCAGAGCCTGACATCCTTGTCTGAGGATGAAGCAGGTTGTGCAGGGTCTCCCCGTTGTGGCTCTTGATTCTACAGGGCTTAGGCCTGTTCTTTGAGTTGGGTTGTTGAGAGGCGTTCAGGTGGAAGCCAGGAGAGAGGTGGTCAAGTGGAGCAGATGGCATCAGATTCTGTCATGTGTGTGTCTCTGTGGCCCTAGCCGCTGGAGTGTCTCTCAGGGGAAATTCCCACATGGGAAACATGCCTTCCACCCACCACTTTTTTTACAGTTTGTCTTTCTGACTGGGCTTGTGTGTTGCTGGGATTCAAATGCAAACGCGTTTCAAATGCAAGCAGGGACACCCAAAGGGCACAGGTTTCTTCAGGGTTTCCAGACTAAGAAGAAACTACTATGAATGGATCCTTAGTGCTGAGCCTTACCGTCAGGCCCCTCCCGCCAGGTGGCCTTCATTTTCTCCAGGCCCCGCCCCTTCGCTTCCCACCCCCTCCCCAGGTGATAACAATTTCCTGCTGACTCCACTTCCTCTGAGTGAGAAGGATCTGAGTGAGCATCCATGAGTTTCTAAGGGTAAGTGAGATTCTGTGTTTCTGGGCTGATCCCAGGCACGGAATCCCCCGCAGGCCTGGCGTCCCCAACCGTGTCTGGGTTCCTGGGGAAATTACAGTTCCCACACCCTGTGCGCCAGTGTTCCAGGTCACTGCGACCCCTGGGACAATTCCTGTTAAATCCTTTCTGAGCTGGCTACAGGCCTCAGCCTTTGGGGCTGGGAATACTCGGGCGTCTTTTTTTGCTCAGATCTCTTCCTGCACCCTCAACTCTCACCCCAGAAAGACGTGATTGGGGGTGGGGTCTTGCCTGGGGACCGCTCCATTCCATGTCAGGTTGCGGGCATGAGAGCATGGGAATCCCAGAGTGGCTTTTACTGAAAGGAGAGGCCAGCCAAGCGGTAATCTAGCTCAGAAGCAAAAAAGCCCACATGGCAGAAGCACACCGGCCAGTGCTATCACGAGGTGACAAAGGGACAAGGTATAAAGGCATCATGCAAAAAAAAAAAAGATATATGTGTGTATATGTATATATGTGTGTGTCTCTCTCTCTATATATATCATATTGAATGAAGGGGGAAGTGCAGAGTGGAGACCCAAGGCCCAAGTGTCGGCCAATGGAGATCCCCTCACAGAGGGGTTCAGGAGAGGAGATGGGTCAATGAAGGTGCGAGGTAGTACCGATGAAGAACACAGCTTTCCCCCGGGTCCTGGATGCTTCCTCCCACCAACTACCATCATCCGAATTCTACCTTGCAGGACTGGATAGGGCAGAGGTTGTACAGTGGTGCATATGGGGGCTGGAGGCACAGGGAATCCAGGGTGGATGATACCTTCAGGACCAGGGGTGTGAGGGGCTATGCTGGGAGAGTGGAGGGCCAGTGGGTTGGAAAGGGGGAGCTGATTACAGGGGTCCACATGTGACCTCCCTGGAAGAGGGACGGCAGAGAAGGGGTGTGGGAGGGAGACTCCGGATAGGGCAAGATATGACAAAATAACGATGTATAAATTACCAAGGGCACATTGGGAGGGGGGAGCGGGGAGGAAGGGGGGAAAAAAAAGGACTTGATGCAAAGGGCTTAAGTGGAGAGCGAATGCTTTAAGAATGATTGGGGCGGGGAATGTATGGATGTGCTTTATACAATTGATGTATGTATATGTATGGATTGTAATAAGAGTTGTATGAGTCCCTAATAAAATGTAAAAAAAGAAAACAAAGAATGACGAGGGCAACAAACGTATACGGTTGCTTTGCTCAATTGATGTATGTATGGATTGTGATAAGAGTTGTATGAGCCCCAATAAAAATATTTATTAATTTAAAAAAGTGAATCCCACAAAAATCACCAAATATATCTAAAAGTACAAAGACCTAAAGAAAAAAAAAAAAAGGAGAGGCCAGCCTTGCAGTCATCAGGCCACCCCACTGATGACCGAGGTCTGCATTAGAGCTTAACTTCTGAGCACCTTGCTTTGCAAAAGGGTACCAGAGAATTGACTGCTCCAAATCCCTGCATAGATTAAGTCCTCATGTAGATTGCAGAGCCCCACATAGAGTGAGCCTCCACTGAATGCTTTCTGCCCAGGAACCAAGGTAGTAGGTAGTCTGGCCCTCAGGCAGAGGGCTTTGGGGTGTGGCTGACCTACACCTCCCCAGGCAGCCCAGGGAGGGGCAGTCTCTCTTGGAGGTTTACCTGTGTCTGTGTGTCCTTGATAGAGGTCACCAAACTGGAGACAGTCCAGGGGACTCCTAGACAGGAGCCACATGCTATCAGCCTTTCCCTGACTGCATTAGTCAGAAGGCCCTGGACCCATCTTGTAAGCCCTCTATCTAAGGATGGAATGTCTGTCAGTGTGATGGACTGGCCACCAATCATGCCTTTGTGACAGTTTCCTTTGCCCTGCCCCTCCCGACACCTTCCTCTCATATCTCAATTGGGAACCAAGGAAGCCATTTCCACCTCCTGTTGGTGGTGGCTTCCCTCATCCAGATGATGTGTCTGTGTCTTTGCGTTGTCTTTGTCTCATAGATTTGTTCTCTTTAAGCTCTATTTAGAGAGGATCTCCTTTTTACCCCGATCTTGACTGCATGTCTCTCAACCATTTCTGCCCATCGGAGACTAGCTTGTGCTCTGATTTAGACTGTAAAATGGAATTCCAATCTCAAATATAATTTACGGAGAACATTTATTAAGTCTTAAAAGAGACGAAGAGAATACACAGACACAGGAGATCATAGTGCAGTTCAGGGAAAGAGTCAAGTCGGGAATCTAATGAAATAAGATTGCAACAGAGGAAACGGTCACACGTTTCTGATTGATGGAGCATCAGTACAGCATTGTTATCAATGGGACTACAGAAGCAGGGACAGGACCACAACTGAGCCACCTTCATTGCCAGATAGAGCATTTTACAAGATTGTTCCAGGGTCATCTGAGCCAGGCAGTCAGGGCTCAACTGCTAAGGCATGGCTCATGACTATAGAACCCCCCATTGGCTGGAGAAAGGTGGATGGTGTCCACTTTCCAAGTTCCTCTGCCCCCGGGCAAATTTAATCCACCTCTTTGCTTACTGATCAGAAAGAATTCAATGGGGGCTTAGTCTACACTGCCATCCATAGCCCTTTACTGACCCCAGTTAGTGTTTGGGATGGGTCCTGACCATGCAGCCCCCTCCCCAGCCTCTCAGAAAGAGGATGACCTGCTGGACTTTGCAGTCCCCTTGCCCCAGCTTTTCAGAAGGATGATCTGCTGGACTTTGCACTCCCTGCCTCCAGCATTCCGAGGAGCTTCTCTCTCCTGGCAGGGTCCACACAGCCTCTTCCCCCAGCATTCTGGGAAGCAGGTCTGCAAAAAACCAACATGATTTATTCACAGACACATCCTGACTCAAGGCCTTGCAGCTGCACACTAAAAGCCTCCTTCCCCTTATGTCTCCTTGTCTCGGACCCTGTTCAAGTCCCACTGCCCCACTGCCAGGCGTGACTTCCTTGACCTAGCTCCTTGGGTTGTGGAATCTTCCTGCAATTTCTTTCTCCGCCTAAAAGCCTTTCTTAACTTCACATTCCTGGCTGAATTCTATCTCTGCTCTGTGTCTCAGTTTTCACCTCTCAGGGTGCTAAGACTTTAATCTCTAATAGAGCACCTGAGATTTGTCTGCTGCTGCTCTCCCTTTCTACTTGGAGTGTGAAGAATCCCATGTGGGGATGTTTCCCCTAATAAGCCTCACCTCAGAGATTGGTTGTGTTAATGGCTCATCTCTCTAACACTGCGCTCTTCCACCCCTGACACCACCCCCTTATCATCCCTCTTGGCTCTTAGAGTATTTCTGGCCCAGATTTAATATCCAATAATTTTTTTCTCACCCCGCCCACCGCCCGCCTCCACTAATTTTTAATAGGGAATTTTGGTTTCCTTTGTCATCCTTTTGATTTATAGAATCCAGCAATTATTTTATTTATTTTCAGGTCTTTCTATGTATTAATCTGGAGAAAGAATAGATTTTCTTCACCTGTAGTGTTTCAGTGTTGAAAATCCACAGGGCAGTTCTACACTATCCTGTAGGGTCACTATGAGTCAGAATTGGTATATTTTAGTGGCACATGCCATCAAGGTCAGCACTCTTTTTCAAATATGAGTTATTTTCACAGTGACAGAGAATTTAAATGTCATTTATAATTTATCCTAGTGGATACAGAAAATGTTTTGAAATATCCTGATGTTTATTAATTAACCAGCTGAATGTAGCTTCTGTATTTTGTTGCTTATGTTTAATTGACTTGGTCTCCATCCCACACCCCACCCCTCTCCCCACCTGACTGATTTTAAAATCATTAATGGTGGACATACATCCACATTCTAAGGGCTGCACACTTTGACTGAAGGACCTTGAGTCTCATTTGCTAACCTGCTGACACTCGCCTCTCTACTTTTCCATTGCTTAAGCTTGCTATTTCTGCATTGGTCCCCAGACCCACCAGATTCAAAATTTTAGTGGGCTGCTGCCCATGCCCATATTGGATACCAGCAGGAAGTTTACTAGCTGCTCCATCCCCCCGCGTCAGCAGATGTAGTTGTGATTGGAGGCGGAAAGTGTTCCCACCTGCCCAGGGTTTGTTGCTTTATAAACCAGAGTTCGAGTAGTGCGCTTGGGGCCCGGATGTATGGAACTCTAGCTGTTTCCTGGCGGCCAGCTCCAGTAAAGCTTTTCATTTGGTCCTTTTCGGTGTGGCCCTGATTAGTCTTCAGACCTGGATATAACAGCTTCTTGTAACCAAATTCTAAGTATGTAAATTATTTTTATCCTTTTGATTTATTTTTTCATAAGTTAGCTGTCTCTTCAATTTGTTTGCATTTGCTGTACAAGAAATGTGTCCTACTAATAGCTCCTCATTTTAAAAATTGTGTCATATTATTTCTAATACAACGCAACATCCAGATATATAACTCTCATATGTAATAAGATAGGCTCTTATTTGAAATAAGATACCATTTTCTCTGTGCCCCAGTGCATGGTAACGTTTGAATGTTCTAGCCTTTTATCCACGTGTTCTTGATAAGAGGCTTGTTTTGTCCACTGCACTATGGTGGATTCTGTGAGCGATGCTGCAGCACCTTAAACTCCTCCTTGGGGTTTCTGGGCTTTAATAGTGTGTTACCAGATGGCCACCTCATAGAACACAACTGCTTTCATTTCATGGAGCTGCCAGTCCTTTAACTACTGGAGCAGTAGGGCTTCTTCACAGACTAATTTAGATAGGCCACGCTGACATCTTGTTCATTATAGACATGGTGATTCTTAATGGGAATTATGTTTATTTCTGATTTAGTTATATTTTCAACACAATATCCATGTGTATACATAGATATGATATGCGCTCATCATGTTCAATTTCCCCTTTGCTTAGGTGTCATGGAGTTAGTCCCATCTTGTGTCTATGTCATGGGTTATAAAGGAGAACAGCTCCATATTGTTTCTGGAGCATCATGATTGTGGAACCAGATCTATTCTTTCACAGTAATGTAGGCTGAGTTTACCTTATCAATCCTCGGGGGAACAGTCCAATCTGTTTGTGCCACCTAGAAATATTCATTGTCCCTAACCCCCCAAAACTAACTCATTGCCACTAAGTCAATTCTGACTCAGTGTTCCTCTATAGGTGTCTGAGATCTATACAGGAGCAATCAGCCTCATATTCCTCTTTTAGATCTGCTGGTGGGGTTGAACTGCCAGCCTTGAGGGTAGCAAATGAGGCCAGAATTCATTTTCCCCCTGGAAATGAACCAAATCAAGCAGATGCCACCAGATTCACACCAACTCTTGGAGGCTCCATGTGTGTCAGAGCACATGGATGTTGCAGAGGTGTTTCAGTGACTGGGTCTCAAAGTGCATCACCCAGGCTTTTTTCCCTGGAGACTCTGAGGAGACTCCAACTTCCAATCTCTCCATGAACACCTATCCGTGTTAACCGTCTGTAATGCTCAGAGATATCAAAAACGAAGCAAAGCACACATGTGTGCATGTACACATATTTAGGAAAGCCAGAACCTATGTAAGTTGGAAATTTTTCAGAGAAGGAAAACTCTACAGTAAAAAACGAGGTTGAGTTTCTAACTGTAACATGAGAAACCATACAGTTGAATTTGTAAAATTTGCAGGACCCAGAAAAATAAAGTAATTCTGTTAATTTTCAGTTATCAAGTTTGTATGTGAATCGTACATATATATATACTGTAACCTAACTGGTCTCTTTACCATAGCTAGAGAATAAAATTAGTATCAACTTTAATAGATCCTCAAGAGATGTTATATGGAAGTAGCTTAATATTCTTCCTGAATTTTCATGGAAGATAAACAAGTATCCTAAATATTTATAATATTTGAGGAATTAATAAAATGTATCACTTTATTCTGTTTAGCATAATCTATTAGGAACAGCTATGCAGTGGCTTCAAAAGTTTCATGGATAAATTCCATTATCTTTATTCCATTTTTCATGACCTTTATGAAAGCCCCTTGTGCATTCATGGCATGAATGACTGGCTACCAATGAGCTCCTTCTATCTCAATTAGACAATTGGTAAATATCAATCATTTTGCCTACCATATGATTCTAGATGGTGACCGTATGTGGTTTCAGAGTAAAACTATGCTTCGTAAGATTTTCATTGGCTAACATCAGAAGTTGGTTGATTTCTTCTAAGGTTGCCTTCAGTCTCTAATCTTTTGTTTGGGAGCTGAGCACTCAGTTGCTCACACTACTCAGGGACTCCATTTAAGGACCTGCATCTTGAAGTGTGAGTGCTTGCAGGCAGAGCCCTGTGTGGCCTGATGTGTCAGGAATTAGCTTCCCTTACAAATTGGTGGGCCTTTCTGGGGCTGCTTTTCTTTTTCTGTTGCTCTTTTATTTGTTCCTATAATGATGCTTTATTGAACATGGGGTATATGAACAAAGGAGCCCTTTTGTCACAGTGGGTTAAAAATTGGGCTGCTGACTGCAAGGGCAGCTCTTCATACTCACCAGAAATGTGCAGGAGAAGATGAGTCTGCCTGCTCCAGTAACGATGTGCAGGAGTGGGAGTCCTATAGGGAGTTCTGCTCTGTGTGGTAGCTCTGCTGTGAGTTGGACAAGATATGGTGGCAGGGAGTTATGTGTGGACAACACCAACCCTTGGATCGACATTACTTAACACTTTTGTAGCAGAATTGGAGAGTGACCGTGGCAGTTCATGTGACTTATAGCTAGTTGACGATGCCGTGAAATATTAGTATCCAAGTGCAGCCTCTTCTATGTTGTTGTTAGGTAGCTTCGTATCCATTCCAATCCCCTAAAACCGTCTATATAACAGCATGACACACTGCCCTGTCCTGCACCATCCTCACAAATGTTCCCATGTTTGAGCCCCTGTGTCGATCTATTTTGTTGGAAGGCCTTTCTCTTCTTTACCTCTCTCTAACTTACCAAGCACAATGTCTGGGGAAACAGAGGATTTCTCCCAAGTTGTCTCCCCCAAATAAATGCCAAACTTAGCTGCTTGTTACATGTGTCAAATGACTACACTTGAAGGTCAACAGATGTAGGTCAGGGGATATTCTCCCTAAGGGTTTTCAGCCATTCAGAACAAGCAGACACCACTGTTTATTCCACAACAAGCAGGGCCCTGTCTCTTCTGATAAAGAGAGTAGTAAATTGTTTCTCTGAAGGAGAACCCAGGGAGGTCAACCTCACTCACGGGTGATCAAGGTTAGGCTGCCATATTGAGTTTAGGGAGCTGCCCTTGTCACATGTATACCGTTAGTCCCTCCCCTTCCCATCATGTGTTCACCCCTAGCTCATCCCCTTCCTGTTACACCTATGCCCATTGTATGTCCCCCCCTCCTATTGCTTGCAGTGCCTATAGTTCAACCCCTTCCTGTGATGTGTGTGGTTACCTGTAATCAAGCCTAATAAGTAGATATAAGCTTCTGTTAGCTACGTGTTGGGACTGATACATTGATGCACTTCTCCTGCCCTCGGCCCACGCTGTATGTGGACCTGGCTGGTAATAAGATCATGGCCGTCTATGAGGTGAGCATGCTACTATGAAATGTGTCTAATGCCATTATGTCAATTTCTTACCTCTCATGCTCTCTATGACTTTATTATAATCTTTATGTATATTAACTGTACAATGCGCTTACTGAACCCGTGATTAGTTGTGGGGGGCTTGCCTTGCTCCCCACAGATGTCCTTCTCCAGGGACTTGTCTCTCCTGACAAAATGTGGAAACAAAAGTATGACAAGTCATAGAGGCCAGTCCCACAGCTAAGAGAATGCTAGTGGTCATCATGTTCAGCTAGTCTGCCTTCCATGATCTGCAAATGTGAAAAAAATCTTACAGTGGCCCGTCTCAAATCCTGGTGTGTAAGTCCTTGAATCTTAACACAGTTTAACAGTCAAATGCATTGAAGTTCAGTCAACTTATAAGAAAATTGGAACCTAATACATTTTCCTAATCAGCAAAAAGGACATGCTATTATGATACTGCCAATATTATGCTCTTTTGTCAGTATATCCTATGAGCTTAGTGTGTATTGATGTGCATATCCACTATTTTTGGAGGGGAGCTGGCGATAATAATTACATAACAGTAGCTTTGTGTCTCAGAGTGGGAAGATTTTAAGGATATCTATATTCGATTGTTACCTTTCACTCTTGCACTGTTTCCCTTTTCAATAGCTTAGCCTATCTCCACAAAGGTACAAAATACACAAGAGGGCAACCGTAGAGTGACTGAATAGTAGGCGAGTAACATAGAAACACTACAAAAAATTTCATAATCCCCAAAATAATCATCTCTTTCAGTAGTTAATATGCCAGTTCTTGATCATGTAGAATTCTCCAAGAGGATATCATGAATTCAGGGCTTTGGGTTGCTACTTGGCTAGTTCATACCTGCAGCTCTCCAATGGCTAAGGAGGGGCTAAAGGGAAAAACAACAAATTCTGCAGTGCTTCCTAGTTATTATCTTGCTTCCACTCTGTGCTTCATGTTTTGATAAATATTCTGGTTGGTCCTGTGCAAGGAGGTGAATTTCTGTCCTCCCTCCAATGGAAAGAGGATGTGGATGTGGAATTGAGGCTTTTATTTTTTTTATCATTTGTCTGATTTATGTTATGTGTTCTAGCTGTTTTCTATTCAGAACCACATAGAGAAGACTAAGTTTGCGGTTGGTCACAGACAAACTGTACAGAGATAGACACATAATTCCAGAAGAATGCAGTTGTTGGTATAGCATGTAATTAGTGAGGAAGTATGTGTAGTGCAGTGGTTCTCAACCTTCCTAATGCTTCGACCCTTTCAGACAGTTCTCATGTGTGCTCACCCCCCAACCAAAAAATTATTTTCGTTACTACTTCATTACTGTTATTTTGCTACTGTTAGGAATTGTGTGACCCCTATGAAAGGGTCGTTGGGCCCCCAAAGGGGTCTCAAGCAACAGGCTGAGAACTGCTGGTCTAGTGGGTGAAAGGATGAGGCTGGTAGCTAGACCCTGATGGTAAACCTTAGGAGAACAAGACCCCTGTGTCTAATCCCTATTTGAGGTCTCTCTTTCCCAAGACTGTTATCTTCATGCTTTCACATAGTGGAATGCATGGTACCTTGCCGAAACAGAATCTATGGGATGTTTTAGGACACTGTGGCTGTTGAAGAGGTGGCTGTGGACTTCTAGGAAGAATGGGCATTGCTGGGTCCTATTCAGAGGAAACTCTATAGACATGTGATGATGGAATCTTTTAGAAACCTGGCCTCAGTAGCTGTGAATATTTTCATTAAAAAGGAAAATGTGTGTGTGTGGGGGATATTTATTGATGCTACTGTAGTATGTCAGCTGAGTAATGGGAATACTTGTTACATAAACAAGTGTAGTAATTTCAGAAGTATGCATGTCATGCTTCCCCCATGAATATAAAGCTCTTAGTGTTATACTAACTTCTTACATCAAGTGTGACTTTGAGTCTACTATGTTTCTTTACATGTTATAAATGTGAGTGTTGACATTTGGTACAGAGAATATGTGTGTTGTGCCTTGTAAGTGCTCTGTGTTTTTTACAAGCTTAACAGGATACTTTTATTATAAGTAGATTTACACCCACCCAAAATCCACAGCCCTGGAGGAACAGGATTGGCTCGATGTCAGGGAATTGTTGATCATCTTTTCAGACTTCCTAGTGATGTGCCTTTCTCCAAGAGAAGCTTGTCAGATACACCTTTTCGCCCTCATAGGACACCAATGTGGTGGAGAACTGTGTTAGGCTGGGTTGTCTAGAAAAATACAACTATAGACACTGACATGTGCATAAGAAAGTGTTTTATATCAAGAAGTAAACTTTTATCAAGAGAATCCAGCCCAGCTCAACTGAAGCCCATGGGTCCAATGCTAGCTGGTGCATCCATGGCTCAGTGTGTTCAAGTCCCCAAACTTCAGTTTTTGGGTGAACATCAATCCTTTTTGCTGTCTAGCTTAATATATGTGTGTGTATCATATACATATGTGTGTGTCTATATATTTAAATCCATATATATTCACTAATATGTGCACAGAATTTTCTTGTTTTCATTCATTAATTCATCAGTATATGAGGACCTTCAACACTACAGAAAACTACAGGACTCTAAATCCATGACTTTCATCACAAAGTGGCTGGTAACATTCCCTTTTTCAGGTTTCTGATCTGAATAATTTTGCAGTTCTTGTTCTGTAAGATAAATGCTGTAATTTTGAGCATGCTGTATTTCTTAAATTAAAACATTGGGGCCTTGTAAAACTCTTATCACAATCCACACATCCATCCATTGTGTCAAGTACATTTGTACATTTGTTGGCATAGTCATTCTCAAAACATTTTCCTTCTACTTGAGCCCTTGCTATCAGCTTCTCATTTTTATTCCCCTCTATCCCTCATGAACCCTTGATAATTTGTAAATTATTATTATTTTTTCATGTCTTACACAGACAGATGTCTTCCTTCACACACTTCTGTTTTCCATCGTTCTGGGAGGGAGTTATATGTAGATCATTGTGATCAGTTTCCTTTCTCCCACCATTTTCCCTTTACCCTCCTGATTAGCAATTAATGGTTAGTGAGTTTGTACCAAAAGTTATTACTGTGTGTTGAAATGTAGCCTACAGCATTTTAATATTTATTAGTTATTTATGGCATATCATTAATATTTTATCGATACGATAACTATATTATGATTAGAGGAATTTTTATTTCTTTTTGGAAGCCTCTTTAAAAATGTTAATCTCATTGCTGTAGTTAGAACATACAGTCAGTTTTTAATATCATTGGTAAAAGTGGACATTTATGTTTGTCCTTTTTCTGAGGTGGGGTGATGTATTTTCTCTCTCCTCTAAGTGTGACATTTTGACTTTTTCTGTTTTAGGAATGTATATTACCTTATTAACATACTGAACTATATCTGTTTTATGTTAGATTTGTAGAATTTTTTTTCTTAGCATTAAAAGCCTTTGACTTTGTTTAGTATGTGTGATAGTCTGGGTGCTTTAGAGAAACAAATCCACAGAAACTCATGAATAAAAGAGAGTTTTATATAAAGGTAAGTGCCCATCAAGAAAACATCCAAACCTAGTGCTGCCCAAGCCCACAAGTCCAATACTAACCCATGTGTCCAATACCAATCCACAAATTCCTTCACCATCTCACAAAACAGACACAGCGATGCCAAGTGCAGGAGGAAAGCTGAATCAGTGCATGTGTAAACATCTCAGTGCTATCAGGGGTCTCCACACTAGTGCTCCAGCACCCAGGGCTGCTTCGGGATAATCCATTTGGCTCCTCCTCAGGGATAACTTGCAGGAAGTGAGCCTTGCTAGCTGAAGCAGGGAACTGGCTAAGGCACCTGCACCCTGGTCCCACCATCAGAAAGCAAGAAACCCGAGAACTAGAAAGGTGAGGCTCACCAAGCCATTTATCCCCTCTGCCCTTCAATTAACCCCACATGTGTTTATCGGCCAGGTTGGTGCAATTAACTAACTCAGTATGTTTTATGCTTCTATTGAGATTATTAATTCTTTTTTTACATTAATTGGTATATTGCAGTGCTTATTTTCTTATGGTAAGTCAACTGTAGGACAGATTTCAATTAATCATCATATGTAATTATTTTAATGTGCTGCCTGACTCAATTACCAATATTTTTGGTGAACTTTTTCATGTTCTTGAAAATCCATTATCAATATTGCTCTACAGTTTTCTTGAAGTATCATTATCTCACCTTGTTAACAGGTTATTACTGGTCTCAGAAAATGTGAGTAAGTGTACTCTCATAACCATTGTTATGTTTTACCCAATAACTTGAACTTGGACAAGAAACATAAAAGTGTTTATTCATATTATGTGAATACTCTGGTGTCTAGTTGCTAGAGTCTTCAACTTTAATCTGTCTTACAGTTACCCTTTGGAATTTAATTTTGATTCAGTTGTTTATAGACCTTTTGAGCATCCTGAAACCCACTCAACTCTCAGATCACTTGCTCTGACTAGATCCTCTGGTCTTGTAGCTGACTACTCATTGTAGAGTGATAAAAGATTTACACTAATCTTGACAAATAGTCACTCACACCTGAGACTATGGATGGGACATCTTAGAACCCAAGCTAATAAGCTCTTTCCTACAGTGTGTGTTGTTTGCCATCGTTCAACATTACCAAGAAAGCTTGGAATCCATAATCTGGGCCAAGATGACACAATGGTTGCTCAGTCATCTCTTTCCTGGATCCATCTTGTTCTTTTAAGCTTCTGCCCTCACCTTTGCTCTTGGCATCACCTATCTACCTACCCCTTGACATTCCTTGACAGTAGGCTGCAGTCTTTCCCAAAGGCTTTAAAATTAGACATCTGTAAACACAAGTGCTTAAGAGAGTAGTAAATAAGGATTCCCCTGACTTGTTTTCTTATTTAGAATATCTCTGTCTTGGTCAAGGTACCTCTAGGATGTCCTATTTGTGTCCCTCTGTCTCTTGTTGTCCACCTAGAACATGTTTCTCTACTTACCTCACTATTGTGCATAAATGGGCTACCCAATCATAGGGATTTCTTCACACACAATAGATATATTGTAAAGAGTACCCAGGGTATAAGGGGATTGGAGCAGGTTAAACTGGGATTACACTTGGTTGGGGTGGCATATATGAGCATGATTCAGCTTGATCACTTTAGCCAAATATGTCAAGGGTTATGGTCTGAGGTGCAGTAGAGGCTGGTAAAGAACATTCTTCATAAAATATTCTGTTCTTCAGTTAGATTGCTGGTGAAAAGAAGATATTTACCTTCAATGGAGCTTGAGAATTTTGAGGCCTTAAATACTTCCACTTTATTCTAAAAATAAATATTGTATATATAGGATGTGGATCCAAATTGATAAGGATATTTGAGAAATTAGTAAAATTGCCTTGTAAAGATAGAGTGGGCTCTTGTTTAATGCAAACACCTCAGATTGGAGCAGGACTTTGATCCTTAGGTTCAGGGTGGTCACTATTTAGCACAAGAAGTGCAGGCTAACAACCTGACATGCCTTTCTTAACATTGCCTCCTCTTCTGTTTCAGAACAAAGATTTGCCACAGAGAAATATGGTCCAGTCTAGGGAGCTAGAAATCTGTTACTACTGTCTTGCACATTGAAGCATCACAAGGAAGGATTTCAACATCTGACTGGGCTGTTAACTAAAACCATTCACTTGACACCAAACAGGTTGAGCAACTCTGGAGTTCCTAGGGGCGTCGCTAGGTGGAGGAAATTGAGGGGAAGCAGAAGGGATCTGGGCTTCCTGGGGTCTGAACCCAGGAAAAAGCCAGCGTACAAGGGCCCAGGCTGCCCCAATGGTCATGGTCCAAGTTCTTTGTGCATGTCGCTGAATGATAGAATGCACTGGTTACGTAACCGTTGAATAATTGTATTAGAACTTAAATTGTGAGCACTCTGATTTTCAAAAGGCTGGTGTCATAGTGGATACAGATTGGAAAGCTAACTGCAAGGTCAGTGGTTCAGAATTGCAAGTCACCCCTGGAGAGAAAGACAGGGTTTCTAATCTTATAAAGAGTTACAGTCTTGGAAACGCACAAAGGGCTGTTCCACCTTCTTTTAAAGGTCGCTAAAATCAGAATCCATTTGGTGGCACTGAGCTGGGTTTTAGGTTTGCGTTGCTGATGACAGTGACAACTGTCCACTCGTTGCATCCCCACTTTGATTAAGCCTCCATTAAATTCTTGCTGATCATTAACCCAGAATGTAGATCATCTTCCCCTTGGGGAGAATGCCTTAGAAAATAAATTGCCTCCACTACTCTCCATGCAGCCCCTTCCAAGTGCCTGCATAGATGTATCCTTGATGGAGCTCACCTTACTGAGGACAGCAGAGGGGCCATTGTCATGAGTCTAGCCTTGACTGCCTCAGTTTGAAGGCCCTGGGCCAGTATTGTAATTTTTTCTTTCTAATAATGTGCAGGTCCAAATTACCCCATTCCTGCTGATACAGTCCCACCTGTATCTGTGATGTATTGATCTGCCACCAATCGTGATCTGTGTTCTGTGCCCTATTATCCAGGGTCCCGACTGAATCCTCAATTGCATTTTTACCTCCTGCTACTGGCCTCCCTTATCCATACGATATGTGAGTCTTTTATTATCTCTTAAAGTTTAATAAATCTTCTCCTTAATTTATATTTGACAAAGGGGTTACTTTTCTACTCTAACACACAATTTAGGATCAGAATGACTCAAGGTACAGTTCTTTGGGACAGCATCTTGACAGCCATCCCTGTAGGTGAGGTCAGGCCCTGCAACCCCCTGGCTTCTGTCCTAAATGTGCAAACGTTACAAAGGTCTCTTAGTTCTACGGATAAATGCTCACTCTGCACCTTAGCCTCACACCAAACACACTCAGCTCTTTGTGGGGTGGCAAATCTAGTTCCCCAGATAAGTAATCATATGTACCTCACTTTTCCTACTAACCTTCTGCCCAAAGGCTCTCAACTCTTGTCCTGTGGCCTGGGATTGCACTGCTCTGTCTCGTCTCTTGGTTCTGCTGCCACCATGTCTGTGTTGCTACTTCTCCCCATCACTTTCTCTCTTGTGTCACAGCTCTGTCTTTGAGATTGAAGAGTTTCAATGCAAGAATCTAGGATCCAAAGCCCCCTACTCCTGGCTCTTCTTTTTTGATGGAAATGAGATCCCAATTTCTCTCTCTGAAATGACTCAATTAGTCCTAACACGATTTCCAATTTGACTAATCCTCAGGTTCGGTTTCAGACAGTAAATTTTCGTAACCAAAAGGCACAAAGTTACCAATTTATTGTTGGGCAAGCTGCCCAATCCTCTTAAACAAACAAACAAACAAACAAAACAACAAAAAACCAAACTCACTGCCATCAAGTTAACACTGACCCATAGCGAGCCTGTATGACGGCGTAGAATAGCCCATGTGGGTTTCCAAGACTGTAACTCTGTAGCGGAGTAAAAAGCTATGTCACTCATGGGAGAAGGAAGCTCCATCCTGCTTTCAAGGAGAAATTGGTGGTTTCAAACTGCTGACATTGCAGTTACAGTCCAGCAGTCACCACTATGATGGGCTTCTTTCCTCGTTCACATTGGCGGGCGACTAACCCACACAAGTAATTTGGAAGAAGTTAAGGGGACATAGCTAGAAAGACTGTATACTTGGATAGGCCAACTGTCTAACTCAGTGATAATCAACCTTCCTAATGCCACGAGCCTTTAATAAATTTCCTCATGTTGTGGTGACCCTCCAATCATAAAATTACTTTCGTTGCTACTTTGTAACAGTAATTTTGCTACTATTATGGATTAGGCAACCCCTGTGAAAGGGTCATTCTACCCCCAAAGGGGTCTCGAACCATAAATTGAGAACCGTGATCTAACTGCATTAGGTAATAGCAAATAATACTACATTAACAACATTATCTGTATTGGGATGCAAAAGTGCACTCTAGCTGCTTGTTTACCTTCAAGCCTTTAAGACCCCAGATGCTATATTTCTTCATAGGCGGGCACCATCAGCTTTCTTCAACACATTTGGTTGTTCACCCTCTTTGTCTTCAATGGTTGTGTCCGGAACGTGAGCATTATAGAATGCCAATTTAAAAGAAGAAAGTATTCTTGCATTGAGGAATTACTTGCATGGAGGCTCAATGTACTTCTGTTACCTTAATACTAACAATACAAATTTGTGCATCTAGATCTATTTTCTGATCCTAATGTATAAATATATTTGCATATGTACATGCCTTTATCTAGACCTCTATAAATTCTTTTTGCTACACCGTCTTAGCAGGTAAAGCAAGCCCTCCCACGGTGTCCTTCTTCTTGAGGAGTTCTCTGCTAATTCTGGGCTTCTTCCCTCTCCATATGAAGTTGGTAATCAGTTTTTCCATTTCTTTGAAGAAAGATGATGGTAATTGTATCGGGATAGCATTAAACATATATAGTGCCTTTGGCAGAACTGACATCTTAACTATATTAAGTCTCCCAATCCAAGAGCATGGAATATTCTTCCATTTGTTGAGGTCGCTCTTGGTTTCTTGTAATAGTGTTCTATAGTTTTCCCTATATAGATCTTTTGTTTTTTCAGTCAAGTGTATCCCTAGATATTTCAGTTTGTGTTTGGCTATTGTGAAGGGTACCACCTTTTTGATCTCTTCTTCTGTGGTCTTATCTGATGTGTATAACAGTCCGATGGACTTCTGTTTGTTGATCTTGTATCCTGCCACTCTGCCAAACTCCTCTATTGCTTCCAGTACTCCCCTTGTGGAACTTTTGGGATTTTCCATATATAAAATCATATCATCTGCAAATAACGATAGTTTCACCTCTTCCTTCCCCAGACGAATACCTTTGATGTCACTTCTTTGCCTTATGCTGTTAGCTAAAACCTCCAGCACGATATTAAATAGGAGTGGAGAAAAGGGGCATCCTTGTCTGGTTCCCTTTTTCAGTGGGATTGTGTTAGTCTTTTCTCCATTGACTAGGACTTTGGCTGTTGGTTTTTCATATATAGCTTGTATTGTCTTGAGAAACTTTCCTTCCATTCCTATTTTCGCTAGTGTCTTAAACAGGAATTGGTGTTGGATGTTGTCGAATGATTTTTCTGCGTCTATTGATATTATCATGTGATTCTTATACTTTTTCATGTAAATGTGACGAATAATACTAATGGTCTTTCGTATGTTGAACCATCCCTGCATCCCTGGTATGAATCCCACTTGGTCATGGTGAATTATTTGTTTTATATACTTTTGTATTCTGTTGGCTAGTATTTTGTTAAGGATTTTTGCATCAATGTTCATTAGGGATATTGGTCTGTAGTTCTCGATTCTTGTGGGATCCTTGCCCGGTTTGGGTATCAGAGTTATACTAGCTTCATGGAAGCAGTTTGGGAGTTTGCCATCTTTTTCTATGTTCTGGAAAAGTTTGTGTAGGATTGGTATTAGTTCTTCCCTGAATGCTTGATAGAATTCTCCAGTGTATCCATCTGGTCCAGGGGATTTTTTTGTTGGTAATCCCTTGATAACCTTTTCTATTTCTTCTATTGCGATGGGTCTGTTGAGATTCTTGATGTCCACCGAGGATAGTCTAGGGAGGGATTGTTTTTCCAGGAATTTGTCCATGTCTTCCAAATTGTTGAATTCATTGGAGTACAATCCTTCATAGTATTGTGTAACTATCCTTTTGATTTCATTAGGGTCTGTTGTAATGACCCCTCTTTCATCCCTTATTCTTGCTATTTCCTCTATTTCCTTTGACTTCCCTCCTGTCTCACTATTATGCTCAGTCCCCACTAGGGTTTCAGCAATTCCTCTTAGTTACATTACCCTTGATCATGGCCTACCAGGCCCTCTTGACCATCGAATTGGATCGCTTGTTGTTCCCTTGTCCCTGGGTTTATTAACACTACTACCTTTCCCCCCACCTCCTCCTCTGCCATGTTCCTGCAGAACTGTCGGTCCCATTGTTTTGTCCTCCAATTGTTCATCCAGCATATCTTATTTAGACAGACCTGCGGAGATAATAACATGCACAAAACAAAACAAAGCACAACCAAGCAACTATATACAACAAAACAACAACAAACCAAGACAAAAACACAACAAGAAAGAAAAGCTTCTTGTTAGTTCAAGGATTGGTTGGCCTTTAGGAGTGTTTTGCAGTGCAGTCTGTTGTGGCACCACGTCCTGGCCCCAAAATACACTTTCAGCATTCCCTGGGGACCTTTTTGCTCCATCCCCTTGCTGTTGTGTTGCACCCCCTTAATGTTTTGCCTCGATGTGGCGGGATCTGATAAGGTGCAATTCCCACACTGTGTCTCCGGTGTTGTCCCCTGTAGGGCTATGGGTCAGTGAGGGACCTCATGTCTCATAGTGGGGCCAGCCATGTGAACCTCTCTGTCGACTGGCTGCTCTAATTGGGAACATCGACCTCCTGGCCTGGTGGGCCATAATGTGCTCCACTCTCTCCTCCTTCCCCTTCATTTGCTCCCATGTGGTCCAATCAAATATGTCCCTCTTCTGGAGCTGTAGATTCAGTGCTGTCATTTGAAATAAATGCTTCTGAAGGGAGGGGCAGGTGTCCAATTATTAGTTGGTGTTGGGACCGACCCCACAGACATCTCCACTGGTTCCCTACTCCATGCTGACATGTTGCATTCACATCTTGGAGCACCGGGTTAAAGTCTGGTCCCTCCTTCCCTATGGAGACACAAACAATACCCTCCCCTTGGGTGGGTTAGTGCCCCGTGCCCCCACTACCCTTTTTTAAAATTATTTTTTTCCTTTCACCACCCCCTTTTTTAGTTGTCTACCATGTGTATCCCTGTATTTGGTCTGGTCCCTGCCGTATTACCTTGTCCTCACCCCAGGAATGTTTGTATACCGTAGCTTTTCCCTTTGTCCCTTTTGTCCGTTGTTTTTTTTAAAGCTTACCTCAGCAGCCTTTGAAGTCTCTATCTTTAAGTCAATGCTATCTTGAGGTCTGTTTTCTCTTTTTTTGCCCTCTGGGTGAGGTTGTTCTATGTGGTGGTCTCTTATATATGCTTGGTGAGTGTTGTTCTTCTGCCCATACTGGGTCGGCAAGGATCTTTTGTAGGGCTGGGTTTCTTCTAACATATTCTTTGAGTTTTTCCTTGTCTGGAAAGACTCTTGTCCATCTCTCTTGATCGATAATTTGGCTGGGTAGAATATTTTTGGGTTTCCATTTTTTTTCCTTCAACTTTTGGAATATCTTTCCACTCTCTCCTTTTCTTCATAGTTTCTGCTGATAGGTCTGATCATATTTTTATTTGGGAACCTTTATATGTGATTGCTTCCTTAGCTGCTCTCATGATTTTCTACTTTTCCTCAAAGTTGGATAATTTACCTATTATGTGCCTTGGTGACTTCTTTTTGGGATTTCGTCTAGCTGGTGTTCTTTCAGCCTCCAGAATGGTTGCCTGGTTTTCACTCATTATGCTGGGGAAGCTTTCCTCCAAGAATTCTCTCACTATTGTTTCAGATGACTTCTTTGTTGTGTCTTCCTCTGGGAAGCCAATAATTCTAATATTGCTCCGCATCATACCATTTAGACAAAGCTCTTAAGTTTTCTTCAGCTTCTCTGACGATCTTATTAGATTTTTGTTCGTGTTTGTTATAGTCTGCTTGGCTGTCCTCCAAGTCACTGATGGGGATCTCTGATACCTCCAGTCGCTTAACAAGGTCCGTCAGGCTGCTATTGGTTTTTGTTATCTACTCCCTAAGCTCCTGTATTTCCCTTTGGTTTATGGCTTTTACCTCTTCTATCATTTTACCCATTTTCTGTATTGTTTCCCTCATATCCTGTATGAACCCAAGTAGCATTCTGAAAATTTCTTTCTGTGGCTGCTCCATGTCTGCTTCTTCTCTGCATGTCATTATGTTTAGGACATCTTCTGCCATTGCCATTTGTTTCTCCCATTTTTTTGTTGAGGTCGTTGGGGATGATGGCTGTTTGCGTTGTGTTGTTTTAGAGGAGCCAGGTACCATTTTCCAGGGAGTCGGAGGACACTGGTTCTTTGTGGGAGACTTGTAGGAGTGCTTCTTCAAACTGCCTATAGCTTATTTTACTATGAAATTAGCCTACCACTTTATCCTCCTGTGCCTTCCCTATAAGGGGAGTGATCCAGACGGCTCGTGGATTGCCTGCTTTGGTGTTGCGAAGGTTGGGCAGAAGTTACTGCAGCAGCTTGGCGCATTGAGGATTGTTGGCCGAGCTATCTTAGGACCCCAGGCACACAGGCAGGAAATCCCAATTAAGAAGTAGAGCAGAGTATCCCCTGGTGGCAGTGTGCAGGGCCTTCCCCCACCCTGTGCTAGCTACTCAGGGTGGAACTCATACTTTGAGTTTTGCAGGCGTAAATGCCCTAGGGTAAGGTGAGTGGTCTGGAGGTTAGTAGTAGTGTGTGAGAGATCAAGAAAGCGACAAAGAGGAGAAAAAAACAGTTAAAAGGCAAGCCCTCTGGGCCTGTGGGGGGTAGGGAGGGGAGATATAGTGAAGAGATGGAAACAAAGCAACCATGTATCTGAGTTGCAGTCCCAGCCAGTGGAGCTACATGGGTTTAGTCCCTGCTCAGAGCAGGCAGCAGCAATCCATGGCTGTGTTGAGAAAAGGCCCCTGGGCAGACCTCCAAGTCCGAGGTGCAGACAGAGAGGAACCACTAGGGTCTGGTCCCTGCCCCAAGGTGGGTGGTGGCAAACTGTGGCTGTGTTGAGACCAATCCGCCCTACATGATCCAAATGGTCCCAGGCTCCAGCAGAGACAGTGGCATGGTCAAAGTCAAGCCCCAACCGGCCTAGACAGAGGTAAGTCAAAAGCCCCCAGCCCCTCAAAACCCTGTGAGTCTGTGCCTACTTGTTATGATGCTCCTCCTGTGCTCCAGCAGTGTTGAATTTCCCTCTAAGCAACTCTCCTGGGCTGAATTCTGCAGAGTCCCTCTGGTCAATCTTTAGTTTATAATGGCTCTTTATATAGCCCATTTCCAAATGCTTTAATTAACATAAAGTTAATTAAAGCTTTAATTAACATAAAGTTTCATTGACTTGTCATTCTCCTTGAGAGTCACACAGTTAGAAATGGATATTTTTGTATGCTGTGAGGTAGGGATACAACATTTTTGTTTCTTTTTTTGACATTTTTATTTGATTACCCAATCTCTATTTGTTGTAAAGTCATCTTTTATTCATGTGTCTGAAAAATTATGAGTTTTCTATTTTGTTACTCATGGTAGAAGCATGCTTCCCATCACTCAATAAGGGCACCATTAACAGTATTGAGAACTTTGTGTGTTAAGAAGAGGGAAAGAACAGTAACAGCATCTGGACCTACAGGTTATGTTACTCACACTGTATTCTCCCATTAGCCTGCAGATGGTGCATCACCAGTAGCTTAGAGGAAGGTGGAATAAGTGCCTGGTTTTATTACTTTTGGAATGTCCTCATTAGAGATTGAAATTTGTGAGCATCATTAGAAGTGATCCAGATAAGACAAAAAGAACATCCCAGTTGCCATCAGTGTCCTAAGGACCAAAGAAAATGACCAAGGCTCAGGTAATTCTGATGTGTTTTATTCTTTTCTGTTTTTCTTATTGGAATTGAAGAAGCCTGTATAATACTGATTCAGTTCATTGTCAAAGTGGAGATTTGAAATAGTAGAAGTTAGAGATAAACTTTGACTCTGACTTCAACATTTTGCTGGAGAAGATTAGGATATGTTGATCATAGCATTAACACTGAACTGTTGACATTCAATATAATACGTAACTGAGGATGCTTTGGATGACATCTTCCAACTCATAATTAATTATTCTATGGCCAGCTCCTGAGAATCATTGAAATTATATGCTATGTATAGTTTTTAAGGAGAAATAAAATCACTTCTTTAGGAGAGTTCACTATTCCATCTGATTTTTGTCTGATTAAGTTTCTTTAATGCTTCTTTCTGAAGGTGATATGTTACATACTCTCCCAAACAGCAACATCCTCCTTAATGCATCTAAAATGGGCCTTGTAGCAATAGTGGTTTAAAAATAGTTGACAGCATCTTACCTCCTCTAACTATGGATGCAGGAGAGAGCATTAACCGTCAATGAGGCAGAGCTTAAGCATACCTGTATGAGGCAGTGCTTAAACATACCTGTACCCTCCAGTTTTCCAGTTATGACACCAGTATCTTTGCCACAGCCTGCTCCTACTCAGCTCATTAATTTTATGCAGTGGCCATGGACTAATTATAGTCCAGAGGCACAGGTACAAGTTTTATTCAGTAACAGTGTAATTTGGTATCAGACTCAATAGGCTACACATTGGCATTCATATTAAAGGACCATGTAGGCACATTTGCTCTTCTTCAGGGAAGGCCTGTTTTACCTGTCCCCTTTCAGACATTTTTCCTTCTAAACATAGGCTCATTTCTTAGTTCTATCTTTATAGGTTCCTCTCAACACCTTTGGGATATCCTCTTCTTCATAGTGCCTGCCCGTCCTACTATCTTGGCTGAAAAGCCCTTTCTGGACCTGTCACCAGTGGCTCTGTCACTGTGTCCTTTCTGACATGGTCATAATCTCCATTGGTGCAGCTCATGACCCGTGAATATTACAGTGCATTGTGCAGGAGCAGCAGGAGACCAGTCCCTATGAGGTAGAGGTTCAAGATGGTCCATGATTTGCTCTGCAGCATCTCACAAACTAAATAGTCATCAAGTAAATAAATCTCTCTTCAAGATGTAGAAGCTGGTGAGTCCCAAATCTATATAGAGGTCTGGTATCAGTCTGGAGGGTTTTCCTCATTACTGTGTTTGCAAACACTAATGAACAACATCATCAGGTCAGACAACAGTCCAGTTCCTCACAAAATGAAGTTGGTGAATCTGAGGGATCCAAATGGGAAGGTCAGACAGAAAACTGTTGCCTCATGGAGTAGAGAAAGCTCTCAAGTCAGGTCACACAGGCAGCTCGTAGTTGCCATTCAAGGAAATGGCTCATGACTTTTTGGAAGCTGGCAAATCCCTAACCCATGAGTTCATTCTGAACTCTGTGGCTGCAGGGGCTAACAAAACCAAATGTGTCTCACTCTCTGTCACCACACCATGCCTGCAGGCGGGCGGTTCTCTCTCTCCCTCTTGATATGATGGCTTCTTGGCCCAACTCAGCACCTTCCCTGCCTAGGCAAGATTAGGAGGGTTCCAGATGTCCACCCAATGGCAACAGAGCTAGGATGGGCCCCTTGGAGAGTATGTGGTCAAAGATAGCAGGTTCAAGAGGACCTTGCAATTAAAGTTAAGGCAAAAGTGGCTGAGAAGAATTTGTCCTAATGTTGTCAAGAGTAGATTTTGCTAAGGTGCCCTTTAAGAACATAGAAAGTTGTTCTGCATTCAGGAAGGCAGATATTGCCTGTGAATATTCTGATAATGGTTCTGAGTTATAGCTTCTTGTTCCTGATCCCAAGTTGTACCTGGTTTATTAATAGACAACTTTGATCTATTCTGTAAAGTTTTATTTGGTAACAGAATGCAATTTAGTATCAGACAAAGAGTGGAGTGGAAGGAATGACCTGTGTGAGTATTGACCAAATATGTGGGAGGGCTGAGGTATGTTTGACCTCCCCACATCTGAACTGTTCCTGATACCTATTGCCACTGAAGGCACAGAGCTTCTTATAATGGTGATACTGCTAGAACTCCTCATTCCATTTCACAATGTACTGTAAACTTGTTTGTTAATATAAACAAGTGTGTGTGAATATGAATCTACTCTATGTGAATATAAATCTGAGCTCTTTTTATCTACTTTGTTTGAATATAAATCTGAGCTATATCTAGCTCATTCAGATAATTTCACTGGTACTCAACATTCTAATTTTATGAGTGGGTTCATTATTTTGGAGCATGGTGGTCCCCGCACTCAAATGGTGATTCTCAGGAGTGACATTGCAATTGGGGCAAATATTGAAGAGAGAGCAGACAGTGGGGAACAGGAGCTCCGCATCCCATGTCAGGACTGAGAAAGCGAATGTAATTTCTAATGAGTATATGTAATGGAGGTTACAGATCTTTCCATAAGGCATGCACATCATGCAATTAGCATATACGTAGTCAATGAGTAATATCATAAGCAGGTAACATAATAAACAAGCAAGATGGTGAGGCACCATCTTGACCTAGTGCTAGTTGACTTCAAACCTGCCCTGAACCCTCCCCAGGCATTTGCTACATTTATGATGGGTCGGCTACAGAACCTGATTGATCTACAGATAACCTTCAGGCATAGTGAAGTAACCAGCCACTGAAATGATTCATCTACTATGGTAGCTCCTTTAAGACTGCTCCTTAATGGAGAGCTATTGTTGGGGAAGCACATTATTTGACCTGGAGAATGTGTATATGAAAACATTCCTTTCTCAGAACAATGGAGAGCTTTCTGAAAATAGGGCTAGTTTTCCGTCCCCATGGTTGCCAATGTCAAAATAAGGTCAAATACTTTCTACCAAGTTCTCAGTTTTCTACACATTATGGAATGTACAGTTTCCATTACTGTTTTGCTTTCTTTACTGTAAGATATTTTTAAAATTTTTTCAAATGAAAAATACATCATTAAATAGACTCCACTTACTACAGGAATCACTGACATTCAATGATGTAGCTGTAAAGTTCACCCGGGAGGAATGGCAGCTCCTGAACCCTGCTCAGAAGACCCTATATCAGGATGTGATGTCGGAGAACTATTGTAACCTGGTTTTCATTGGTGAGGAGAATTCTCAAGTCATTGACCTCGTCCCTGGCTTTTCCTATCTTATGTGTTAAAATCTTTGCAGTGTCTGTGGTGTTCCCAAGGAGTTAGATTCTCATTGCATTCTCTGGCCCTAAGTTAATGGGTAAGCTCTTCTATCCTTGAGAGAACACCCTTTATTTTGTTGCTTTGAACATGAGTTTCCTAGAACTACAACATTCTTCAGGCCTTACAAACTTTAGGCTAATTTTGGTGTGTCAAAGATTCTGTAATTTCTCATACACATATTATCTAGTTGACATTGAGAAGGTTTCTCTCAACTCCAACAAGGAGAACTTTGGTCGGTATTAGAAACAAGGTATAGTGCAATTTTTCAGGGGTATGGTTAAAATACCTTTAGGGGAATTGGCTGGCTGAGTTGATTCAACTGGCAGAAGGCCTCACATCCATAGTAGGTATCGGAAAATGCATAAAAGTGTGTGCTTCTTCGAATGTGAGAGCTCACTTTTCCTAGAAGTTGAGAGAAGTACTTCTGTAGCTCTCATGAGATTAGATTTCCAGTTATTTGATTTATATTATTGTATGTTTGCTTCCATAATTTTCTTTCTTTAAAATTCTCAAACTTCCCCTCTTTTATATGCTTCTACCTTACTTTGAAAATCCATCTTGCACCTTACTATGAAAATCCATCTTGCAAGCTTCTCTCCAGAGAACTCTGAATTTGTAACTGTCCTCTGAATATAGCACATTTCTCCTCTACTAAGTGAGAATGGATTGCCCTTTGCAGTATGCAGCACCATCTTGGATCTTGAACTCCCACCATAAAAGGGTCTCCTTTGTGCTTCCTTAGCTTTCCCTAAAGGTTTTGGTGGCCATTTTCTCATTGGTTCTCTTGTCCCTTTAAAGTTTTCTTCATTCTGGTGAAATAAGTTCTTTCTGTTTTCTAATAGAGATGGTCAAATTGCCTTCTCTGTTGGAATTCTTTAATGGAAGTATTTCTCTATATTTTACTCCTTTTGCTGAACCACATTTATAACTTCCGTTATCTTCAGGTATCTAAAATAATCTTTCTAGCAAGAAAAATCTTATCAGCTTAGGATATATTTTCGCATCATACCTCCAATTTTTTTCTACTTGTAAGTTTTTTTTAATTCGTCTGTTTCTCCAATAATTTTATAAGTGCAAAGGGCATTTTTAATATCCCGCATTCATGTTTTTTTATGAAATGTATGTCTGCTATATATTCCTCACTATACAGTATGCCTTCCTTAGGCCCACCCCTTCTTTTTAACAGGTCCAATGCCTGAAAAATGACCTTTGGTGCTTTTAAAAAGCAGTTCGGCTGTATGTTCCAACAGATTTTTTTGTTGTTATTCATATAATGCACAGTATATTTCAATATTGTCCTCTCATTTTCTGTCTATTCAACATTGCTCTCTCGTTTTCTGTCTTTTGAGTAGTCTTTCTGTTTCCATATGTGCAATGCTGTCCTTGGTGTCATCCCACAACTCACCTTGTTTCAGTCATTAGTCTTCAGACATCAGTCTTGCCTTGTTTTGACTAATGAGCTTCTCCATCATTTCATTCAATAGATGTGGTTGATTTGATTTGTTTGTTCCATTCAGAAAGATCCATGGGTTCAGTTTCCATTTCTGTTGTTTAATAAGGAATTTGCTGTGAATTCATCATTGGTCTCAAATTTTTTTTTTGCTTCAATATATTTTTTAATTGTGGTAAAAATATAGAGTAAATCAGTTGTCATTTCAGCCATATTTGCACGCACACGTCAGTGACATCAATTACATTCACCATGTCTAGCTTGCCTAATGGTCTCAAAATTTTATCAGTAAACTTATGTGTCATTTCTGTCACTAAGGCCACATTTTCCAATTACTAATACTGTTCCAAATTTTACAATCATCAGTGTACATGATGGTATGGTTGATCAATGCCAGCCTACAAAAGTTCTGTGACATTTTCTATATATACATATACATTTATATATGTATATATATTTAAATTTTACTGGGAGCTCTTAAAGATATCACAACATTCCACAGTTTAGTCACATCCATCAGTGCTGTACAATTGCTACCACAGTTTCAAAACATTTTCTTCTTAAATTCTTAGATATTAGATCCGCTTTATCCCCTCTTTCCCCCACGCTCAATTTATTTATTGTGGAAAACAGAATCTGGATCAAAGTGTAAGCAGCCTTATCTCTATATTCCTGACCACAGGGCTTGGACAACCAGTACTAATGTTAGAAGAAAACCTCCACAGCCCCAAGGATAAAGCTAGAGCTGATAATGCACAATCTCCAGATAGAGTTTTCACTATAACTGCCCTCCAGTAAGATGCTAGTATACAGCACCCACAGGCGCCTTTCTTCTTGCTACTCAGCTAAAAGATGCCTAGTTTTAAAAGCAATCAGATTCCCCTTGTCGCTATCACTCAAGGAATCAACTATCCATTTGTCTCTTAAATGCCCTCTGGATGGGTTCTAAGGGATGGTTGTGTAATTGAAGGGTAGATATAGAAAGGCTTTGTATTATTTCATCAATTTATAGAGTCTCAGGGCATGCAGCCACCTCCTGCACACACACACACACACCCCTACACCTACAGACATCTACCTATATAATAAGGTAGGCAATATCTTTACCCTGCAGGTCCCTGAATTAATTTGGGTGAGCAGCTTAAGACCAGTGCTGAGGCTGAGGGCAGGTGAAGGGGAGAAACAGGCCTCTGATCAGGGAGAATAAAAACAACATTTCTGTTCTTGTAGTTAAAGCTGGTGGCAGATAGTAATGATGCTTGTATGAGGCATCTTTAAGGAAGCATGATAATGAGAGGATATTGTGAGGATGATTTTTAATTAGGAGAATATAACTGGGACTCTTCTCTAACTTACATATGTGAATGCCTCCCTCCAACCAGATATCGGGCCTTGCAATCTTCTTTAATTCTGAGAATAAAGAATCGGTCTGCATCCACTCCCTTCTTGGTCTTCAGTTTCCCACAGCCTGATACTTATCAAGAAGTGTTTTAAAAGAGTTCAACATATGCCCACATTTCCACTTGTCCGTTCTGTTGTGCCTGTGCCTTTTGGAGGCGTGCACACTTGCTTCCTATATGAACTCACTGTTAAATGACCTCGCTATCTTATTCCATCACCGGAGATGAAGCCTCTCTACCCTGTTTTGCTGTCTGCTTTATCTTCCTTAATTGCACATGCTACTCCTACGAGCCCTTTAGACTGTAGGGATGGATCCCATGCTTTATGTTTGCTTAAACAGTTGGTGCACAAATGTAATAACAATTTTAGTAGCTGGTCTTACTTGCAGGCATATGAGTATTAAGCGTCCACTGATGGAATGGTACTTCAGGGACGATCTTGCAGTGTACTTTTTGATGATGAATATGATGCCAGTCTTTAATTTGTCAGCCTCAGCCTTATAAACCATTTGATTATCTGATTAAAAATAGCCAACTCCAGTCTATTTAGTAGAATAACTCATACATTATCAATTTTCAAACACTGCATTTTGTTTTGACAACTTGAAATTTTTTTCTTGATACAATTTCATATATTCCAACTTCCAATTAGTAGAGGATGTTTGTAGCTATTTTCTCATTTTTTTTGTCATGACATGTCAACCACTGAGGGTCCCCAGAGCTCCCCTCCATCCACATCATTACCGTTGACTGTAATTTGAGGATTTAGTACTTCTTCAGTGTTATCCCATTGCCATTAAATCTGAAGGATTCATGTTCCAGAAGTAGATAAATCACCAAGTCTTCCTCCCAGCCCCTATTTCTGGAGATTCCACTAATCCCTGCGCACCATGGGTGATCCTGCTTGTATTTGAAATACTGCATGGCAGTGCTTCTGGCATCACAGATACATGCAAGCCACCACAAGATAACACTGAAAGATGAGTGCTGTAAGTGAGAATACAGACTCCATAGACATAAAGAATGTTTCTGTACCATAATACCTTTCACTTATACCTGTGAAAATTGTTTTCTCCCAAATTGAACATTCTGCATATTTCACATTCCCAACTTTATGTAGTACTCAGTTGTCTTTTAGTAAAGATTGATGGAGTGAATATATCTGACCTCTACCAACTGGAATTATCAAGCCTTAGCACCCCTGCAGTCTACTGATCTCTGTGTCTTCCTTGTATTATGTTTGTTGAACATTTTCAAGTACCTCTTTAAGCAAATGCCAAATCCGTGTTAATTCATCACTTTCATATCCAACCTTATTTCTACAATAACTTTTTATCATTTGGATTGTTATAAAATTGTATTTCTTCCAGTGGGCAATAAACATTAATCATAGTGTTTTATTTATATTCATATAACAGGGATATCACTAAAGATCAACTTTGTTTCAATGCATACTTTTAAGATGTCCATTGCAAAGATGTTGAAAAGAGTCAATGTTCTTTCCTTTTATAGAAATCCAGAAAGATGATGATCATTTGCTTGATCACTTGCAATGTGAAAGATGCATGGACAGAAAGGAATGGTGCTATCAATGTAATACTTTGGAAAGTATTATTTCTCAGCACAAACACAATTTTCTTCCAAAGGAAAATTATGAGATGTTTGGCTTACATGAAAAAATCAGAAAATTAGATTTAATCATTCTGGAATCAAATCAGAACAGAATCAACAAAATACACAAGTCAGGTGTGCTCAGTGAAGATGAGAAAACTTTTCTCCACATTGAACAAGAGCAGTTTTGTACTGAAATGAAATTCCCTGAGTGTGAACCACCCAGGCTCATGAAGTCACAATGCATTCAGCATCAGGAGTCTGATGAAATTGAGAAACCAAACACAGGCGATAAAAGTGGGATAACCTTGATTGAAGACTCTGTGCTCTATGAGCAGCAGATTATTGATATATTAGATAAAAACTATGAATGCAGTCAATGTGGGCAAAAATTCAAGAAAGCGTTCAAACTCAATGCACATTATCAAAGAAGTCATGAAGGACAAAAGCTAGGGAAATCCTTGCAATGTGGGAAAAGTTTTCACAGTGTATCATACCTCAAGGGACATCAGGAACCTCATGTGACAGGATTGTCCTTTGTATGCAGTGAATGTGGGAAAGGCTTCACCAGGAAGAATTATCTCACTGCTCATCAGCGAATTCATACTGGAGAGAAATCCCATGTATGTGGTCAATGTGGAAAAACCTTTCTCAGGAAGGATGGTCTCACTGCTCATCAGCGAATTCATACTGGAGAGAAACCCCATGTATGTGTTGAATGTGGAAAAACTTTTATCAGCAAGAGTAACCTTACTGTTCATCAGCGAACTCATACTGGAGAGAAACCCTATGTATGTGGTGACTGTGGGAAAACTTTTTTCAGCAAGAGTAACCTTACTGTGCATCAGCGAATTCATACTGGAGAGAAACACCATGTATGTGGTGAATGTGGAAAAGCCTTTCTCAGGAAGGATGGTCTCACTGCTCATCAGCGAATTCATACTGGAGAGAAACCCCATGTATGTGGTGAATGTGGAAAATCCTTTATCTGGAAGAATGCTTTCACTCTTCATCAGCGAACTCATACTGGAGAGAAACCCTACGTATGTGGTGACTGTGGGAAAACTTTTATCAGCAAGAGTAACCTTACTGTGCATCAGCGAACTCATACTGGAGAGAAACCCCATGTATGTGGTGAATGTGGCAAAGCCTTTTTGAAGAAGACTGCTCTCACTGTTCACCAGCGAACTCATACTGGAGAGAAACTCCATGTATGTGGTGAATGTGGCAAAGGCTTTATCCAGAAGACTTCTCTTACTGTTCATCAGCGAACTCATACGGGCGATAAACCCCATATATGTAGTGAATGTGGCAAATGCTTCATTCATAAAGGAAAACTCAAAACTCATCTACAAATTCACAAGAGAAAAACCCTATGTATGTGATGAGTGTGTTAAAACTTTCAGCCAGATGTGATGCCGTACAGCACATCAGAGATTTCACAAAGGAAAAAAACCCTTTGCATGAATTTAATGTGGAAAATCTTATATGTGGAAATCTGAGTTTGTTAAACAGGAAAAAATTCCCCACAAGAAAAACTTTCATTGGAGTTAGTATAACAAAGGTTTCAAAACCAAGGAAGAGGTGTTAGAGTTTGGTCTGGGCCAAGCATAGGAACAGACAATTGTGACTTATGGGGACCCATGTTCGGCACTGCTGACATGACCCACCTTTGTGGGGAGTGGATCTTCCAGACTTCTACAGGGTACATGGGTACCTCATTGCTCTTCCAGCTTTCAGTGGCAAGAGAGCTGAACCTGGTGTTTCCAGATCACAGCTATACCAAGCAGTAGAATGCCCACCCTGATTCCACTTGAACCTTCCCCACCTGCATGCTCTTTGATGTATGGGAACAATTAATCCAGAGGATGAATGGACCACAACAAACCTCAGCCTCCACAACCCTGAAACCAGAAGAACTAGATGGTCTTCAGGTTCCACTACTAATTACTCTGAAAGGGATCACAAAAGAGGGCCCCTGAATCGAGTGGGAGAAGAAAGTGGAACAAAATCAAAATGATAAAATATATCAATCTTACTGGTCTGAAGGAGATCTGGAATCCGCAGATTATGGACTTTAGTGGCCATTCGCTCTTGGACCTGCACTCACTCCTCTGCTTCATCTTTCAGCCGAACAATATACAGGCTTGGAGGGGAAGAATAACATCCAAGAATAACATACACTTCCTGGAAAATGAACTGTACAAAGTCAAAGGAACAGCAGTTGCTTATGGATAAAAACTGTGGAATAAGAAGGAAAAGGAAAGAAGGATGAGTAATATAAAAACTAAGGGAGGGCGGAAGTGGGAAGAAGGCCGATATATCTCGGGGAACACAGTCAATGTATGAATTGTTGAATTTAAAACCAATTTACTCTGTAATGTTTCAAATCATAAAAAAATGAAGAGTTCATGCCTCATCAATGATTTCATGTAGGACAGTTACCATGTAGCTGTAATGTAACAAAGTTTAACAAACTTTTACCTGTGTTTCTAAATTTTCTTGACATAAACACACAAAATTGAAGCCTTAAATTCAGTCAAGATGGGAAACTCCACAGGAAGTCATGTGGCATCACATACCAGTGATCTCATGCAGAAGGAAAGCTCTGGCAATATAGTGACTTTGCAAATACCCTCTTTCGTTTCTCTCAGCGTGTCAGTAAACTACATTAGGATTTTAACCAATGTAGTTCAAGTTGTAGGTTAAAATTCTAAATACTTTGTTATTGTTTTGTTTTTCTGACTGTATGACTAAGAGATGGCATGGAGGAGAAGATCCCCTTCCAGATCTTATCTAGTCGTGATTGAAAAGCTCAACAGATGAATGGAGCCTTTCTTCAAAGATGGTTTTGCCTTAAGTCTGGCATGCTGTCCTGGCTGTAAGCTAGGAATACATACAGGGTTGAGGGCCAGGGCCTTGACCTAAAACTTGGATCTCTCTTTTGGACTGAGATTCTGCCCAACATGATCCCCGAGTGTCTCCTGAAGCTCATGAGATAAAGAAAGTGAAAGCTATATAAAAAATTATTGATTTTCATTTAAATTAAAATTATGAAATAAAATTATTTAGGCTAATACGGTCTACAACAATGGTTCTCAACTTGTGGGTCACCACCCATTTGAGGTTTGAACGACCCTTTCACAGGGTTCTCCCGATTCATAACAGTAGCAAAATTACAGTCATGAAGTAGCAAGAAAGACAACATAAACTGTGTTAAAGGTTCACGGCATTAGGCAGGTTGAGAACCACTGCTCTAAGTGATCTATAATTACAATGCAATTCTGAACAAGATGCCAGCATCTTTCTTTAAGGACATGGAAATTACTCATCAAGTTTAAAAAACAATCAAATAGACCCAGGATAAACAAGGTTGGAACAAGCATTAAAGGACCCATGGGCCTTTGAATCTGCTGTGACCCACTGCATCTCCCTGTCACTGATCTGATGGGGGACCCACCACCATCAGTGGGAGGAAGAGAAGGGAGGCAGATATTTCTGTATCATTGGCTCCCTGACTCAGAAGACTCTGGAATCCCGATTGCAGGGCGGTGATGGTGGTGGTGTCATTAAGTAAGAACCCACAACAGGGATTTGCCGAGGAGTGATCCTGGCTGATATAAGAGGTGGGGACTATGAATAGTGTGCTAATGCACAGGCACCACAGCTCCACAACAAAGTCTCTCCAGAGCTGGTTGTTGAAACAAGTTGAATCACAGAGTGGATTAAGTTGGATCACAGGGTGATGTGACCCACAAGTATGCCTTGAATTACTAAGCTCCACAAGAAAGTGTCTCCAGAGCTGGTTGTTGAAACAAGTTGGATGACAGAGATGGGAGTGATGTGACCCACAGGCATGCCTTGAATTAGTAAGCTCCTTAGATTCCATTATTTGCAATTAGAAAATTATGAGTTCCAGTGCAGCATTATGGTTTGATTTGAACATATGCATCCACTAATTCATGCACTAATTTATTCTTTGTGGGATCTGAGAGCTATGAACACACCAAACATTCTTCTGCACTGAGGGAAAACCAATAAAGCAAGCAATAGAACTAGAAAACAAGCTCTTCCTCCAAAAGCAAACCCACTGTGATTGCATCTCTTCTGAGTCATTGGAACCTTAGAAGACTGATGAGAACTGCTCATTAGGCTTTCTCTGACTGTAGTTATTTACAGGAATAAACGTCATCTTACTCGGGGAACCGTTGACTGGTATGAATCCCTGACCTTGTGGTGAGCAACCAAATCTTATCCCACAGCACCACCATAGCCCTTTATATCTCTGCACCAACAAGCCCATATTACAGGGTTTCCTAAATGTCACTTATAGAAGCCAAGTCATACTTTTTAATATTATTATATGAATATGAATAAGGAAGGCCATAAAAATAATGACCTTTGACTTATGGTTTTGAAAAATAATGATGAAAATACCATGGGACAACCTTTCAATAAAAGAAATATGTTTGAGTGAAATGCAGCCAGGGTTCCTTAGAATCAAGGACAGTGAGACTTTGTTTCATGCAACGTTATCATGATCCCAGTCCCTTGAGAAAGACATCCTCATGATAAAGTAGGGGATCAATGAAGAAGCTATATCATGAGATGGATTGGCACGGTGGTGTAACAATGGGCTCAGGAGGCATTATTTTGTTCTGTTGCACATTGAATCACTTAGAATTGGAATGGACTTTGGCATTAACAACATCAAAAACAAATCAAAGCACACAAGATTCTTCTCAGGTTGAATAACAATGCCGGGGGAAAGGGGAGATGTTTTATGTGGGAAACACACCTAACAAAGGGAAATTTGTAACAGAATACACTGTCTTGATCATTGCCCTTATGTTGAAGCTCACTGTGTCTTGGCTAATTGGTAGTTAAAAATGTCAACATTTATAGAATTTTAAGGTTGTTTGGGTGCAGGATGGTGGTTAGACGCTCCATGAAAGAGAAGAACTGTCTGAAAAGGATTTTCTTTCCCTTAATACTCATGGGAGAAAGTAATCATATCTTTAACAAATTGAATCAATTTTAACAAATTGAACTGCCACCCTTTTGGCTAAAAGTTGAGCATTTAATCATTGTGCCACATAATTTTGTGGTCCAGGTTCACCTAAGTGTAACTTACATGCATCGACCTTTATTTCTGTAGATTATTGTTTATCTTCTTGTTGCCCCATGTTTAGACATTACATAGATTTCTTCAATGTCAGCACTATTGTTAATTTGTTAATTTTTGCTCCTGAGTGTTTATTGCGTGGTGATGCCTTACACATTGTATGATTTTAGAAGCACCCCAGACACTTTCTGTAGTGCCAGAAACAGCTGCCGCAGTTGTGAAAACTAAGAGTGACTCCAATTATGGCCCAAACCCTGTAAGAAATATCAAAGAAGAATTGATGCATTTGGGTTATGGTGTTAGGGAATCCCAATAAATATATCATGGGCGGCCTGAAGGACAGGTCTGTTTTGAAATAAGCACACCTCGAATATTTCTTTTTTTAAATCATTTTATTGGAGGCTCGTACAACTCTTATCACAATCCATACATACATACGTTTGGCTGAAGCACATATGTACATTTGTTAAAATCATCCTTAAAACATTTGTTTTCTACTTGAGCCCTTGGTATCAGCTCCTCATTTTTTCCCCTCCGTCCCCTCTCCCCCCTCCGTCATGAACCCTTGATGATTTATAAATTATTATTTTGTCATATCTTACACTGTCCGATGTCTCCCTTCACTCATTTTTCTGTTGTCCAACATCATGAATATTTCTTTGAAGCATTCGAGTAAGACTTCATTGCACTTATTTGGTCATGTCATCACGAGGAACTAGTCCCCGGAGAATGGTCTTGTGGTTGATAAAGTAAAATGTCAATTAAAATGAGAGAGAATTTTAATGAGATGAATTATCACAAAGGCGGCAATGATCAGTCCAAACAGGAATGATTGTTAGGATGGTGCACATCCGGGCAGCATTTCACCCTGTTGTACATAGGATCTCTGAGTTGAAGCCAACTCAAGCGTACCTAATAATATCAACACATGCAATATTATCCAGGTCACTGTAAGTTAAAATTATTACATAAATATACATGTGTGAGCATGTATCAATACATCTGATTGCTTAGAGAAAATTTGGGACTCACAAGAGAGATTTTTCCTGCATTAAGGTTTCTTTAAGGATCCCTCTTGAGTAAAGTAGTTATGTGTTGGGCTGAGATCTGCATGTATACAGTTTAAAACAACCAGTTGTTCTCTGGAAGAAAGGGCTTTTTACTCCTGTAAACAAGTATAGTCTCAGAAACTCACAATGGCATCACTGTGAGTTGCCATAGACTCTGGTGGTGTATGGTGATTTGGAATGTCTCTGTCTTGACAACAAATAATTCTAGTTAGTACAGTCAATTGCAGACATATCTCATCAAGACATATAAGTGTGAACTCTGTTATATACATGGTCAAAGATAGACAAAGCCCATTCCAATGACAAGAAGGCACTTTCAGATACATGAAGATTCCCCAGAGTGTATACAAGATAATCCCTAGAGATGTGCTGAAAGTGTGGGGGAAACCGTAGCTTCTGAGAGGAAAGCATCCCTGACTCCTCTCCCGTGCATGTCTTGGAACCATGGCCTGTTGCAGGGAGGTTTGTGTCTGGGCTGACACTGACTTCCCCTCACTGGGTCTCTAGCACAGCAATACATGCTGTGTTCTCAGGATTCACAGAGCTCAATTTTAAATAACTTGGCTCTTGGAAATGCCCTTGGTGATGCTGGATCATGACTGGAGAGATGAATTGTAGTATATTTTCCCATCATGTTATTACCTCAACTCACCCCAGGCCCTTTCCTGGAGCCTGCCAATCCAGTACAGATAATAGCTGAAGAGAATCCAGAGACAGCATAGATGAGAGACAAGGTCTGGGAGGGCTTCACCAGTCCAGGGCCTGACTCTTGTAGCTGCACCTGAGCCAGGACACCTGGGGATGAAGAGAAACAGAGAGTCATGTGCTCACATGTAGCATCCCCAGACTTCATGTAGGAGTCCCTGAAGCACTCGCCTCCAAGAGTTGCCACCAGAAAGGAAAACCCACACATGCTTCATGTTCATGTGGATAAGATTTAGGACACCAAAAAAATGCTCTCCAGAGTAACGAGGATTTTAAATTTAAGTATATGCGTGCCATGACTTCATGTGGCTGCCAAAGAGGTATTTGCATGTTGGAGGTACATTTGTACATCAAGGTGAACAGGACTGCTCCTCCCACTCAAAGAATGCTGCTAGCAGTGCCTTTAGGGTAACCCAGATTTCTTCTGAAGTGTTCACTTTATCTACTGCAGTGTTCTCTTAATCCACACAAGAGTGTATTCTGTTCTGGGAGCTGTATGCAGCCACAGAGCGAGGACATTTTTATTCCAAGTGATAGGTAGAGACAGATATCAACAGAGAGAGAAAGAGAGAGAGAGAGAGAGAGAGAGAGAGAGAGAGAGAGAGAGAGAGAGAGAGAGAGAGAGAGAGAGAAACAGCCAGACAGAAAGGAAGATAAATGACTATGTAAATAGCTAATGAAAATATCTACCACACACCAGGGCCATATCTCTTCTGATTCATGACACCTACGTTAGTCTATATTTAAACAATGGAATGTTGTGGTGTGATCAGACAACATCCAAATCACCAAAAATATTGCTAAATTTGGTAACCATGTCTTTACTTAAATCAAATTTACTGCCATATGTCTTCATATCAAGTTTAACTCAAGTGGTGGTATTTTCAATTGCTTCATATGCTTGTGAAAGTTGAGCACTGAATAAAGAAGAGTAAAGAATCATTGCAAGTGAATTGTGGTGCTATTGAGGAATACTGGAATTACCATGGACTGTCAAGGGAACCAACCATGTGGATCGCAGAATAAAAGTTAACTGATGAACCACCAGCAGCAGAAGCTCCTCAGGAAAAAAAACTGGACTTTCTGTTCCTGTAAACCATTACTGTCTTGGAAACCCACATGGCGGTCGCTATGAGTCAGCACTGACTTAATGCTAGTGCTTTTGGTTTGGCCAAAGGAACAAACAAATCTTTCTCAGTGTAGTATATCCAGAATATTCCTTAGAAACCAGGATGATGGTACTTCATCTCACATTTTTGAACATGATATCAAGAGAGCCCAGTTTGGAAAAGGGTATCATACTTGGCATAGTAGAGGACAGTCAAATAGAGTAAGGCTCATGAGGAGACAGAATGACACAATTGCTTCAATAATGGGCTCAAAGTTATGAACCAAAATGAAGATGACTCAATATTGTACGTTGTTTTGTTCTTTTTCGTATAGAGTTGTTATGAGTTGGAAATGAATGAACCGACCTAACCCAAAAAAACAAAACAAAAAGCACATACTTAAGAGTAAAGGGGGTGAAGATTAGCCTTTCAATCAGGTAGCAGCTTGATGACCTCTTTGGAGGCGCTAAGGAGATAAATAGTTCAGTGGGGGTGGGCTGATGTAGCCAGAGCCCTGGGAGATGTAGGAGCCATGGGGAGACCCCTGCTGGCACTGAGGTGCTTCTACTGCCACTGGATTCACAAGACTTTCCACCCATTGGCCTGTGATCTTCCTGCATCCATCACTGATTGGTTGGGTGAGTGTAACAAGGAATTTATGGACTAGTATTGCACATCTGGGCTAATATTGGGCTTATGGACTTGATCTGGACTGGGCTGGGATATTTTCTTAATATTCAATTGCTCTTGTAAATAAAGCTTTTTTCTTATACACATATGAGTGTTTATAAATTTTTTCACACAAATACAATATGCTGAAACCAACATCCATTGATACTTATATCCTGGAAAACTTTTGCTTACACAAATTCATACAAAGTTCTCACACAGGATATTCATACAAGGATTGCATATGAATGAGACAAATAAGAATTGAAGAGAGATTGGGAATATTGAAGCACATGATGATCTTCCTTTCATGGTTCTGAATTTTACTAACTGAAAACAAGCTCAGTATATATACTACCAGGATCATCACCTACTTTTGTTCTCCTAAAGGCAGGCTGGCAGTTAGTCACAAGGCATTTGAAGGGGCTGAGCTTGGAAATCATCCCAGATTTGTGGTCTCTGGATTAACAGACTAAATAAAATGTGGTCTTCTGGGATGCCTTCAAAAGCACCACCAAGCTGTATGTTAAGATGGATAAAAAACAATGAGCATGTTAAGTGATATGTTCCTGAATGAAGAGATAGAAATGGGTTAGTGGTGTTCCTCTTAAAATAAATAATAATAATATCTTCAAAGAGACCAGTTGAAGAAGCAGGACATCCAGAATTCTCATTGGAAGTTAAGAGACATGTTTTTTTATATCATTTTACTGGGGGCTCATGCCATTCTTATCACAATCCATACACCCATCCATTGTGTCAAGCACATATGTACATTTGTTGCCATCAACATTCTTAAAACATTTGCCTTCTACTTGAGCCCTTAATATCGGCTCCTCCTTTTCCCCCTTACTCCCCACACCCCTCCCTCATAAACCCTTCAGAATTCATAAATTATTATTTTGTCATATGTTACACTGTCTGACGTCTCCCCCCGCCCTCTTCTCTGCTGTCCATTCCCCAGGGAGGAGGCTATACGTAGATTCTTGTAATCAGTTCCGCATTTCCATCCCACATTCTCTCCACCCTCTAGGCATCGCCAGAGACAAGGTTTTTATACACAGACTTTGGACACCATATCAGGATGGACTATTCTCGGGAAAAGGACTGCATATATGTTGAAATACAGGGTCCCCAAGATAGAGTAACACTGTGATGATAACAAAGGTAACAAACATGGAAAGACTATGAAGATGGTGCAGAAGGCACTGTTTCATTCTATTGTACTTGAGGCTCTGTGATTTGCAAGCAATTCAATGAAAGCTAACAAAAATCATATTATTATTTTACTGGTGGAACCATGATATCTTTAAAAAGGTCATTTTACTTGGGGCTCGTACAATTCTTATCATAATCCATACATACATCCATTGTGTCGAGTACATTTGTACATTTGTTGCCATCGTGATTCTCAAAACATTTGCTTTCTATGTGAGCCCTTGGTATCAGCTCTTCATTTTCCCCCTCCCTCCTGAACCCTTCATGATTTATGTTGTTATTTTGTCATATCTTACACTGTCCGACGGTGAATCCCTTCATCAACTTTTCTGTTGTTCATCCCCCAAGGAGGACGTTATATGTAGATTCTTGCAATCCGTTTTCCCTTTCTACCCCGCCTTCTCTCCACGCTCCAGGTATCACAACTCTCACCACTGTTTCTGAAGGGTTCATCTGTCTTGGATTCCCTGTGTTCACATCCCTGTCTGTACCTGTGTACATCCTCTGGTCTAGCTAGATTTGTAAGGTAGAATTGGGATCATGATAGTAGAGGGAGGAAGCATTTAAGAACTAGAGGAAAGTTATGTTTCATCGTTGCTACCCTGCACCCTGACTGGCTCATCTCCCTGCAACCCTTCAGTGTCCAGTTGCCTACAGATGGGCTTTGGGTCTCCACTCTGCATCCACCCTCATTTACAATGATATGATTTTTTGTTCTTTGATGCCTGATACCTGATCCCTTCGACACCTCGTGGTCACACAGGCTGATGTGCTACTTCCATGTGGGCTTTGTTTCTTCTGAGCTACATGACCGCTTGTTTATCTTCAAGACTTTAAGACCCTAGACGCTATATTTTTTGATAGCCGGGCACCGTCAGCTTTCTTCACCACATTTGCTTATGCACACATTTTTCTTCAACAATCGTGCCTGGAAGGTGTGTATTCTGGAATGCCAATTTAATAGAACAACGTGTTCTTGCATTGAGTAAGTGCTTGAGTGGAGGCCCAATGCCCATCTGCTGCCTTAATACTAAATTTATTATATGCACATAGATCTGTTTCCCCACAATCTTATATAAATATATTTAAATATGTACATGCCTGTATTTAGACCTCTATAAATAAGCTTTTTCTCCTAGTTCTTTCCTCTATTTCCTTTTATTTTCCTCTTGTCCCACTATTATGCTCAGCCTTCCTTTGGGTTTCAGTAATTTCCCTCGATTACATTGCATTTGCTGAATACTTACCAGGCATCTCACACTCTCCTTGCTACTAATTTTGGATTACTTGTTGCTCCCGTGTCCCTGGGTTGGTCACCACCACCTCCTTATCCCCGCCTCCCCCTCTTCCATGCTTCCCCCCCACCATCAGTGCTGTTGTTTTCTCCTCCACACTATTCATCCAGCCTATCTTATCTAGATAGGTCTGTAGAGATAATATGCACCAAAAATCAAGGCATAGCAAGACAAGGCGACAAATGAGAACACAGCAATGACAACAAAAAAACCAATGACCTGACCTTGCCACGCCAGACTCCAAGGGGTGCTTCTCTGCGCTGCCAGAACCTTGCGAGATGCAGAGGGCACCAACAGAGCGGACATGGGCAGAGCGATGGTGGGCCAGGCTCGGGCTGGGGTTGCTGCTCCTCCCCACGCAGATTTATTCAAATAACACGACTACAGCTCCTGTAACGAACTCTTCCCACTTTACCTCGGCTGCCACAAGTCCACCTAATGCCACCACCAAGGGAAACGGAGGCTCCCTGCAGTGTACATCTAGTCTCTTCATGGTCGCACTCTCCCTTCTGCATCTCTTCTGTTAAGAGACTCAGGCCAAGAAACACCTCTACATTCCTATCTTCTCTACTCAATCCGCATGGTGGCTGCAAGTCCAGTATGCATGGAAAAGCAGATCTTCCTTCAATCAACTGTTTCCGCACCTGCTTCATCGACTCAGATGTTGAGAATCTCAGATTTCACCGATTGCTGATTGGAAGAACGCACGAAGAGTTTGACGAGATGATGAAAGCCATTGTCATGAGTTCCATGTACAAGGCGAAGAGTGACAACATCCAAAAATTAAGAGACGGGTTCTTTAAATGTGGACTAAGAATTATGGACAGTGAAAATGCTACCTTATGGGGGAGGGGCGGGAAATGGTTTTTATCTTTTCTAGAGATAAACGATGGGCTATGGAATTGAGGTTCATTTGTTCTTGAAATCTATAAGGCCATGAAGTGATTAGGTAATATTAAATGCTTCCATGGTTTTATTTACATGTATATTAGAAGGTCCCTCCAGATCTTCCATGCATTGTTTCGGCAGTACTAATCTAAGGCTGACAGACTCTAGATGAAAGTTTTACATTATTAAACTATCACTGTTCTCTTGGGACCTGACCTCATACTTTGAGGCTTTGGACTTGGCATTGCATTTGGTGTTTTATGTAGTTGACAAATGGCCGGAATGAGGGATTGCGCTGCGCTGTGCCCTACGTCCAAGCGTAATGAGTGAATTTTGCTCATACACTTATAATATCAAGTGGTAGTCATTTTGGATCACCTATTCCCATTCCACAAGAACACCGCTTCATTTAGCTAAAACTGATTGCAAAGAATAGGAGGTAAAGTGACCTCAACTAATTTTAAAATGCTGCTTTTTAATTTCTGCATTGGTTACACATTTTAAACTGCACAAATTTGTTCTGAAAGTTGAGCAAAAGAAATCTTGAAATAAAAACATGTGAAGGAGCCAAAAATAAAGTAAATCAAGGATTTGGGAAGTGAAGACTGGAAGCTAATTGCATTAAATTCATGAAAACTTTTATACTCCTGTAAATACCTTTCTTTTTTTTTTACCTTTAAGAATCAGAATAGTCACATTTGGAACAATTTTCTGTATCAGTCAATATTTTTAGGTAGTTAGAAACTGGTCCTAAGCCCAAAGTAGGCTTACTTCTGGAAAGTAAATCTTTAATAACCTCCTCAGTACAGAAATCTTTTAATGTACCCACTCCATGAAGTCTTTTGTTTGCATAGTCACGCACTGATGCTTGGATGCCCCAGTATCAAATATGAACACAGTAGTGTTGTTAACCAGTCATTTTTCCCCATTGTTTAAAACCTCTAGACAAGAACAGCCCCATTCCACCGATCTCAAACTACTGTGTGTGCTAATGTACTCTCTTTTGCTTCATCTCTGAATGCTGTACATCTGTTTGGACTTGTATAATGTGTTTGTTTATTTATGCTTTGATTCATAGTAACCTCATGTTATGGAATTGTTTTCATTGAACACAAACTGTAAATAAAAATAAATGACTGCAAAAGCAATCCAAAAAATAAAACAATAACCCATAAAAGAATAAATTAATTTAAGAATAAAGAAAAAAATTTTAAAAAGAAAAACCTGTAAATAGATCAAGGTCTGGTTTTTGAACTCTAGGTGTGTCCTCCAGTTAAGTCTGATGGGGTGCCACGCTCTGGCTCCAGAGTCTATCCTTTGTACTCCCTCGGGGGCTTTTTGCTCTGCTCACCCGTTGCTCTGCCGCAAGCCTCCGTGTGGTGGGGTCAGTCTGGGCCAGTCCCGACACTGAGTCTCCAGCATTGTCCCCCATAGGGCCCTGGGTCAGTGAGGGATGGCATGTCTCATAGTGGAATCATCCATATGGTCCACTCTGCCCCTTTGCTCTTTGTAGTGGGGATAGCATCCTCCAGGCCTGGTGGGCCAGGATGTGTCCGACTCTCTTCCTCCCCATTCATTTGCTCCCGTGTGCTCTGATTAGACATCTCCCTCTGCCCTTGCTGCAGTTTTAGTGCTGTCCTCTAAAGTAAATTCTGGAGGGGGAGTAGTTGTCCACTTAGCTGGATGGGTGTCGAGTCTTCAGGCCCCTCCACTGACTCCCTTCTCATGCTGGCATGCTGCATTCACATCCCAGAACACTGGAACCATGATATTAATGAAACTGTAATGAAAGTTTATTGGTTAAAAGTTAAGAAACTCAAGAAATTAATAGGAAAGAAATCAATGCTCTATGTTAATGCTTGATTTCTGAGAATAACCTCAAGTTTCAATGAATGTTCTTGCCCTCTGCTACTTTGACTGGGTGGGTTCCTATGTTTAAACCACCCATGCACCCTGCCAGACCTGCCCCTTCTGAATGAGAAGTTTGTATTGAGCTCACGCTGAGTTCTACTCACAGGTGTTTAAATAATTAGCACTCATGTTTCAACTTGCTGGGTTAGTTAGTTGTTCTAGCTTTCTAAATGTTCTGTCTTTTGTTCACAAGTAAAAAGAGGGATACAATGGTGTGGCCCGCTGGAGGTGCTTCTATATACTATCCACACATGGACTGTGACCTGCTCATTGCCACAGGTGATAAGGTGAGGTAACTCCACCTTGAGCTTTATTAATATGCACGTGGTTGTTACCTAATCTGCTGTCAACCTGAGACTCTTAAGAGTGAAGGGTCACAGCTTGATGACCACATTTGGAGGAACAAGGGGGATAAATAGCTCATTGGAGGTAGGACACACACTCACTTCCTGCTAGACATTTCTGCTGACAAGACACATAGAGCTACTGTAAAGTCCAGGAGCTGGAGGAGCCACGTGGAGACCCCTGCCAGTGTTGAGATGCTTCCACTGACATGGATTGAGACTTTCCACCCACTGGCCTGTGATCTTCCTGCACTTGGCATCATTGCATGCTTTTCATGAGTCTAAAGAGGAATTTACAGACTGGAACTGGACATATGGGCTAATATTGGACTTATGGTTTTCATCTGGATTGGGCTGGGATGTTTTCTTAATATACAAATGCTCTTGGATATAAAGCTCTTTCTTATACACATATGAGTATCTATGAATTTGTTTTTCTAGGCAACCCAGAATAACACCATTATCAAGAGAAGATAATCAGTATGAGGAGAGGTTGTGGAGAGTGGTCAAACATGCATGGGAACTTGTTGTGCTGAACTGTATGATATGTACATGTGTAAAAAAAAAGGAATGACTGTCATCAAGTCATTTTGTCTCATAGTGGCCCTATGGGACAAGGTTGTATTGTCCCTGTGAATTTCCAAAATGGTAACTCTTCATAGGAGTAGAAAACTTATGTGTATACAGAGCTAACATTTATTGAACTATATACATATACTTGTGCACTTTAGATATGTTAATTACTAAGGAGAGGAATAAAAAGACATCGAGGTGAATGATCAAAGGCATGATATCAGTTTCTCAAACAAAGAATTACAGGATCTGATTAAACACATTTTTAAAAGAAAATGATTCTTGTTAATGTTCTTATAGAATACATGGGTTGGAGTTACTATACACAAATATACACTAACCTCAATGCCTTCTACTGAATGGGACAGTTGGAAGAATTAAATCCCTATTGATATAGGAAGGTGGAAGAGGTAGCCTGATGTTAATCAACACTGAAAATGTATTACAGTTTGCTGAAAACGATACTATTTTTATCTGAATGTTTTGAATCTTTCATGCTTCCTTCCTCCCTTCACCAAGGGCAGGTGGTCTGTCTCTTCAAGATGTACAGTCCCTAAATAATGGGAAAGCCCTGTTGGTACAGTGGTTACGAGTTAGACTGTGATCCCCGTGGTAGGAGTAATTCTAAGCACCCAACCGCTCACCAGGAGAAAGACTGGGCTTTCTACTCACTAATCAGTTTCAGACTCAGGAACCCGAAGGGTGTTGCTCTGACGCGATGGTTGTGAGAATTAAGTAATGGAAGCCCTGTGACATACGATCTTTAATAAAACAAAAGTTTATTTTCCTAGCATGTACCTGTAATTCCAAGATTTGTGTCTGAAAGAATTGTTTCGCTAAGCCTTGAAAACAGAGACAGGGAGACTAGAGTTTGGAAGAAGGACACTGCCTCCCTGCCCCCACCCCGCCATTCTCCTTTCCCATACATGAGAAAATAAAACTTAGAATCTTTTGAATTCATTTGGTTTCTGTGATATGACAATAGTAACTGAGAAATATTGGCCCTCTCTGTACCCATCCTACAACACTAATACTAATAAATTAGTATTGGTCATTTATCAAAATGTAAACAACACTGTAAAACGAGAATATATGCAAAAGCTTAAACTTGGTAATGAAGATTTTAGATAGAACACCACAAGAATTTGTACAGAAAATTAAAGATTTATTAACAGGGTGTGACCAAAATTTTTAAACTTTAACTGTGGGGACAAAATTCTTTAACAAGGGAATGAAAACCGTGCAATAGATTTGGAAATTTTAAAAAATGATCTATGTGATAAATTAATTTTAGCTAAAAAAGTAAACCACTCTTTTGTAAGCAATATGATTTTTAAATAAAAATATAATTAGCAGAATAACTGATCAAATATGTCAACAAAGGAGCACTTAATTACAAATAACTATATGGAAAGATTATTAAAATATTTTTATTATTGAAAATGCAAATTGAAATAATATGAGATGATACTACTGATTTTATAAAGTAAATATTTCCCATCCCCAAATGTTAACAAAGTAGCTCGGTCCCATATGAGCACAGCACAGGGATTCTCCTGAATCAATTATTAGAATATAAAGTGGTTCAGTTACTTTGAGAAATATGCAGACAGTTTCTTACAAAGCCTAACATTGTTTTGCCACTTTATCCTGCAACATTTTCCTAAGTGTGTGCCTCCATCAGTTAAAAATGTATGCCGCCAAACGCTGCACAATAATGATTTATACATAATTACTGAAACTTTTAGTAATCAGCATGGCTCTCAATATATGAATAAATTTTAAAATCAATGGTATAACCACACAATGAATATTATTAGTGGGTTTTTTTTAAAGACCCATCACACAGTGGAAACATTTGGATACATCTAAATTTGAAGTAGGCATTTTGAAAATAGTACTTACTATATGGTTTCAATATAACTTTTTTTTTAAGCAAATCTATAAAGAACTGAGAAACAGATCAGTGATTGCCAGGAATTTGGGAATATGGTGTTCAATAGGTGAGGCATGAGCACTTTTAACAATAGTAAAATTTTTCTACTTGTAAGTGCCACGGTGCAACGATGACCTTTTGATTTATAAAAGCACTGAAAAGCTGGCAACACAAGGAGCCAGTTATAATTATGCAAAAGTAAAAATAAAAGGTTAGGGACTTCAAGACAGAAAGCAAAGTATAAAAAGTGATGTGACTTAAATGTATGAAACAACTTCCTGATAGTGGAAACAGCAACATGCTAACATAAGGGACTTTGAGATGAAAAACACTGTAAACCTAAAGGAAAAATAGAAAACACACAGCACAGAGTTTTCTACTACATCAATTCATTTTCATGAGTATATAGCTCAAAATGATGAAATAATTGCAAATACCCAATGTCATAAAAATATATAAATGGTAATGCATGACAAATAAAAGCAATATGTTCCCAATGTGACTCCATATTGGACATCAACTTTGAGCAATGAAAAATACAGCAAAGATTTGGATTATAATGCCAAGTATAAAATCAGTATCACTGTGTCCTTTCCATAATATAAATGAATAAAATAAGCAGTGGAAGGAAATACCTCGTTCAAACACTTCAAGTTACTTCTGTATGCATCCATATACACAACTACACAACTTTACCCTTTCAAGACTTTCAAGATAGTCCTTCCAGATTTCATTTTCATTTTACTTGGGTCCACGGTAAAATTTAATCAAATGGCATATTGCATTTCGTGAATCAGCTGTAAAGATTTTTAAATGTTAATTACAAAGTTATCACCTTGAGGAATAAGGTGCACTTGATTCAAGCCATGGTATTTTAAATGGTATCATACTCTGAAAAGGGTGGCCATAAAGTAGAAAAACAGAATGATTACTGGTATCTTTGAATTATGGTATGGTGAGGACCAAGGACTGTATAACAGATTCCTCACAAAGTGATCTTATCTGTGTTGGAACAAATACAGACAGAGGTCTCTCTAGAAGAGAGCATGATGGGACTTCATCTACTGCATTTTGGACATATCAAGAGGGTCCGAGCTCCAGAGAATGGAATTATGACAGCTGCTTCTAGGTGTGTATTATCAGCACGTTGTGTCTACCATTGGATTTTGTTTCTTTTCTTTTTTTTTTTTGCACCACCTTAGTTTGTGTTTCTGCCTGTGGGTTAGGCCCTGCCTGGTCCTGACTCATCTGTCTTTCTCAGGTTCACACCATACACTCAGACACACGCGCGCACACACATGTACATACACATATGAGTCAAAATTTGGGCTTGCTCATCAAGATAATTGCCCAGTATCTTTAAATAACATTTTAATATAAAAATCTGATTTTAAAATTAATAATTATAAAGAATCCTGAAACATGTAAGAAATGAAACCAGCACACAGAACTATTCCAGAGTAGAAAAAGGTGAATTTGTTAGCCATTGAGTAGCCACAGTTGTTTGACAATATGTACAGCTCCTATGAGCAGGGCCAATTTGACAAACATATATAAATTGGGATATCAGAAGGTACTACAGTGGTTGCCTTACCTAGACCAACCGTCGACTGATCCCCAAAGTGTTTGATAAAACCTACGCTACACAAAGACTCTTGAATGATGTGCAAGCACACACACACACACACACACACACACACACATACACACATACACGAGTCACCACTTGCACACACCCGACAAAATCATCCGCCAGTCCCTTTAAAATACATTATTCTATATATAACCCAGATGTTAAAATTAAAAATTTAAAAACAATCATGAAAATTTTGAGAAATGAAAGCAGCACCCATAATATTCCGCAGGAGGAAGAGGTGAAATTTTTAGCCAGAGAGGAGCCAGCGCTGATTGACAATATGCAGACCTCCTATGAGCAGGGTGAGTTCAACAAACATGCATAAATAAGCACATGAAAGGTACCAGAGTGTTTGGTTGACCTAGACCACTGGTTGACTGACTATCGATGTGTTTGGTAAAACCCACGCTACACAAACAGTCATGCATGATGTACAAGCACACACAGACACATACAGACACAAACACATTCAGGGCCCCCGAAACGTGTCTCTCTTGGGGCAGAGTATTCTGGGTATGCCAGGGTCTTGCTGTACAATTATAAAATATAGATAAAAGTCCTATTTTTCATACAAACCTTTTGAAGCAAACATAAGAGTAGAAAAAGAGAAGTGAACCCTATGAATACCTAACCAAAATTTGCCAAATAGAAGGAGGGAGAATTATTTGATCCACCTGTGGGCCTGCTGATGCCCACACTGGGCTCATACTCATTGAAGGTGGAGATGGATGAGCATACTAGAACATCTCCGTCAGGTTGCCCTCAGTATTTTGCAAGGATGATCAGTAGTCACATACAAAGGAGATCAGAGCAGTTTTCTATCTTGCCATGCAGATAAGTGATGTCTTGCAAGGTTGATCAGCGCAGGTCTTCTATCAGCATCTTCTATGGAGAATCTGCAATATCTTCATAGGTAGATTAGACCAGGTCCAATCACAGCACCTTGCAAGGAATATCTGCCACATCTTGGCCAGGAAGACCAGAGCAGCTCTCCTATCAGCATCTTCCAAGGAAGATAAGCAGCATTTTGCAAGGAAGACCAGAGCAGGTCTTCTCTATTGCAAACATGATCATCCACATCTGCAAGGAAGATCAGAGCATGCCTTCCATCACCATCTTGCAAGGCAGTTCAGAAGAATGTTGCAAGAAGGTCGGAACAGGTCTCATCTCAGCACTATTTTGGGAAGATGAGGGATATTTTGCATGGAATATCACACCAGGTCATTAATAAGCATCTTCGAAGGAAGATCAGCGACATCTCCCAAGGCAGGTCAGAGCAGGTCTTCTGTCAGCATCTTGCAAGGCAGATCAGCAAAATCTTGCCAGAAAGATCAGAGGGGGTCTTTCCTCAGCACCTCTAAAGGAAGTCCAGGAATAACTTGCAAGGAAGATCAGAGCAGGTCTTCTTTCAGCACATGTTAAGGAGTACCAGGGATATATTGCAAGGCAGATAAGCACAAACTTGCCAGGCAGATCAGAGCAGGTCTTCTCTGGCAACTTGCAGGGAAGAGCTGGAGCATCTTACAAGGAAGATCATGGCAGGTCTTCTATCAGCATCCTGCAAGACAGATCAGGGATGATCAGAGTGTGCCTTCTCTCAGCACAATTAAGGAATATCAGCGACATTTTGAAAGAGAGATCAGAGAAGGTTCTCCCAGCATCTTGCCAGGAAGATTAGAGACCGTTACAAGGAAAACCATAGGAAGTCTTCTGTCACTATCTTCCGTGGGAGATCCATGACATATTTCAAGGAAGATCTGGGCAGGTCTTCTCCCAGCATCTTGACAAATAAGCAAAATTTTGCAAAGCAGATCAGAGCAGGTCTTCCATGAGCATTTTGCAGGGAAGTACGTGGTGTTTCAAAGGAAGAGCACATCAGATTGATCCATTCTTACAAGTAAGATTCTATCAATTTGGGGTTAGGGAATGGTGCTGAGAACATTTTTGAGAGAGGGTACTATGCAAAATATCTTTGCAGGTCATCTCATGCAGCAGCTGCTTCTAGGTCTATATTACTTGTATGTTGTGCCAACCACTGAATTATGCTATGTTTTTTGCACCAACTGAGTTTCTGTGTCTACCTGTCAGTAAGGCCCTGCCTGGTCATCAGTCATTTACCTGTCTTACTCAGGTTTACACAAGACACACACACACACACACACACACACACACACACACACACACACACACAGGAGTTAACATTTGGACTTAGACAGCAAGATAATCGCAAGTGTCTTTAAATAGCATACTTCAATATAAAAATCTGAATACAAAATTAATAATTAAAGAAAATCCTGAAACATGTGAGAAATGAAACAAGACCCAGAATTATTGCAGCTTAGGAGGAAGTGAATTTGTTAGCCATTGAGCACCCTGAGTTGGTAGACAGCCTGCACAGCATTTTTGAGCAGCTCCAAGTTGGGAAACATTGGTAAATTGGTATATCAGAAGGTTCCACAGTGTTTGCCTGACCTAGACCCTGGTCGCTTGACTTCCAAGGTGTTTGGTAATTCCTATGCTACACAGAGACTCTTGTATGATGTGCAAGCACACGCACACACTCACACAAACACAGACTCACAGGAGTCATGATTTGCGCACACCCAACAAGAACATCCGTCAGTATCTTTAAAATACATTATTCTGTATATGAAACCGATGTTAAAATTTAAAATTAAAAAAAATCAGGAAACTGATTTTGAACAATGAAAGCTGGAACCATACTATTCCACAGTAAGAAGAGCTGGAGTTTTTAACCAGAGAGGAGTCAGAGCTGGTCGACCGCATGCAGACCTCCTTATGAGCAGGGTGAGTTTGAAAAACATACGTAAATAAGCACATGAGAAGTCACCACAGTTTGCCTGGGTTGGACCACTGGTTGACAGACTGTAGGGGGGTTTGGTAAAACCCAGACTACGCAAGCAGCCATATATGATGTGCAAGCACAGACAGACACACAAACACACAGACATTCAGGGCCACCCAAATATGTCTCTCTAAGGGCGTAGCATTCTGCGTATGCCAGGGTCTTGATGTACAATTATCAAATATAGATATAAGTCCCATTTTTCCTACAAATCTTTTGAAGCAAACATAAGAAGAGGAAAAAAGAGTTGTGAACCCTATGCATACCCATTCAAAATTTTCCAGAGAGGAGGAAGAATAATTTCATCCACATATGCAGCTCCTGATGCCTGAACAGGGTTCAGACCTTTCCAAGGCGGAGATGCATGCGCACATTTGAAAGTCGCCGTCAGGTTGCCCTCAGCATCTTGCAAAGATGATCAGTAGTCACATACAAGGGAGATCAGAGCAGGTCTCCTATCTTGCCAAGCAGATCAGTGATATCTTGCAAGGTGGATTGGCACAGGTCTTCTGTGAGCATCTTCTATGGAGAATTTGCAATATCTTGGTAGGGAGATTAGACCAGGTTTCCTCCCAGCATCGTGCAAGTAATATCTGGCACGTATTGGCAAGGAAGAGCAGAGAAGTTCTCCTATCAGCATGTTCCAAGGAAGATCAGCAGCATTTTGCAAGGAAGACCATAGCAGGTCTTGTATATTGCAAACATGAATATCCACATCTGCAAGGAAGATCAGAGCACGTCTTCCATCGCCATCTTGCAAGGCAGATCAGAAACATGTTGCAAGAAGATCGGAACAGGTCCTATCTCAGCACGATTTAAGTAAGACGAAGGATATTTTGCATGGAATATCACACCAGGTCATGTATCAGCGTGTTCCAAGGAAGATTGCTGACATCTTGCAAGGCAGGTCAGAGCAGGACTTCTGTCAGCATCTTGCAAGGCAGATCAGCAAAATCATGCCAGAAAGATCAGAGCGGGTCTTTCCTCAGCACCGCGAAAGGAAGACCAGTGATTGCTAGCAAGGAAGATCAGAGCAGGTCTTGTACCAGCATCTTGCAAGGAAGATCAGCAACATGTTGCATGACAGATCAGAAGCCAAGGCATATCTTGCAAGGGAGATCAGAGCAAGTGTTGTATCAGCCTCGTGGTAAGAAGATTCGCAAAATCTGGCATGGCAGATCAGACCAGGTCTTCCATCAGCATCTTGCAAGGCTGATGGAAGCATCTTGAAAGGAAGATCAGAGCAGGTTTGCTCTCAGCACCTGCTAAGGGCGACCGGGGATATCTTGCAATGCAGTTCAGAGCAGTGCTTCTCTGGCAACTTGCGGGGAAGAGCTGAAGCATTTTTCGAGGAAGATCATGGGAGGTCCTCTATCAATATCTTGCAAGGCAGGTCAGGGAAGATCCGAGTAGGACTTCTTTCAGCACCATGAAGAAATATGAACGACATCTCGAAAGAGAGTTCAGAGGAGGTTCTCCCAGCACCTTGCAAGGAAGACCTCTTACTTGGAACACCATATTAGGACTTCTGTCACCATCTTGCATGGCAGATTGATGGTATCTTACAAGGAAGATCTGCGCAGTTCTTCGCCCAGCATCTTGATAGACAGATGAGCAATTTTGCATGGCAGATCAGCGCAGATCTTCTATCAGCATTTTGCAGGGAAGATCAGTGGCGTTTTCAAGGAAGGGTACATCACAGTGATCCCATCTCACACGTAAGATCCTATCATCTGTGAGTTCGGGAGTGGTACTGGGAATAATTTTCAGAGAGGGTACCATGTGAAATAGCTTTGTGGGTCATCTCATGCAGCAGCTGCTTCTAGGTCTATATTATTGGCATGTTGTGCCAACCACTGGATTATGCTTTGTCTTTTGCACCACCTGAGCTTCTGTGTCTGCCTGCCGGTTATGGCCCTGCCTGGTCATCAGTCATCTGTCTTACTCAGGTTTACACAACACACACACACACACACACACACACACACACGATTTAACATTTGGTCTTGCACAGCAAGAAAATCGCAAGTGTCTTTAAATAACATTCTTCAATATAAAAATCTGATTATAAAATTAATAATTAAAGAAAATCCTGAAACACGAGAGAAATGAAATAAGACCCAGAATTATTGCAGCCTAGGAGGAGGTGAATTTGTTAGCCAATGAGTAGCCTGAGTTGTTTGACAGCTGCACCGATCCTATGAGCAGCTCCAATATGAGAAATATTTGTAAACTGGCATATCAGAAGGTTCCACAGTGTTTGCCTGATGTAGACCACTGGTGGACTGACTTCCAACGTGTTTGGTAAATCCTACGGTACACAAAGACTCTTGTATGATGTGCAAGTACACGCAAATGCTCACACACACACAGACTCACAGGAGTCACCATTTGCACACCCAACAAGAACATCCGTCAGTATCTTTGAAATACATTATTCTGTATTTGAACCCGATGTTAAAATTTTAAAAAATCAGGAAACTGTTTGAGCAATGAAACTGGACCCATACTATTCCACAGTAAGAAGAGTTGAAGCTCTTAAACAGAGAGGAGTCAGGGCTGGTTGACCGCATGGAGACCTCCTTATGAGCAGGGTGAGTTGGACATATGTACGTAAATAAGCATATGAGAAGTCATCACGGTGTTTGCCTGACCTAGACCACAGGTTGACAGACTATAGGGGTGTTTGGTAAAACCCATGCTACGCAAGCAGCCAAATATGATGTGCAAGCACACACAGACACACACACACACACATTCAGGGCCACCCAAATATGTCTCTCTAAGGGCGTAGCATTCTACTTATGCCAGGGTCTTGATGTACAATTATCAAATATAGATAAAAGTCCCATTTTTTCCTAAAAACCTTTTGAAGCAAACATTACAAGAGAAAAAAGAGTTGTGAACCCTACACATACCCATCCAAAATTTTCCAGAGAGGAGGAGAAAAATTTATTTCACCCACATATGCGACTCCTGATGACTGAACTGGGTTCAAACCTTTTGAAGGAGGAGATGCATGCGCATATTTGAACGTCTCCGTCAGGTTGGCCTCAGCATCTTGCAAGGATGATCAGTAGTCACATCCAAGGGAGATCAGAGCAGGTCTCCTATCTTACCAAGCAGATCAGAGATGTCTTGTAAGGTTGATTGGCACAGGTCTTCTGTGTGCATATACTATGGAGAATCTGCAATATCTTGGTTGGTAGATTAGACCAAGTCTCCTCCCAGCATCGTGCAAGGAATATCTGGCACGTATTGGAAGGAAGAGCAGAGAAACTTTCCTGTCAGCATCCTTCCAAGGAAGATCAGCAGCATTTTGCAAGGAAGACCAAAGCAGGTCTTGCATAATTCAAACATGAATATCCACATCTGCAAGGAAGATCAGAGCACGTCTTCCATTACCATCTTGTAAGGCAGATCAGAAGCATGCTGCAAGAATATCAGAACAGGTCATATCTCAGCACGAATTAAGGAACACGAGAATATTTTGCACGGAATATAACACCAGGTCATGTATGAGTGTGTTCGAAGGAAGATCGGCGACAACTTGCAAGGCAAATCAGAGCAGGACTTCTGTCAGCATCATGCAAGGCAGATTAGCAAAATTTTGCCAAAAAGATCAGAGCAGGTTCCCTGAGCGCCTCGAAATGAAGACGAAGGATTATTTGCCAGGAAGATCAGAGCAGGTCTTGATTCAGCGTCTTGCAAAGAAGACCAGCAATGTCTTGCATGGCAGATCAGAAGGCACGGCACATCCTGCAAAGAAGATCAGCAAGATGTTGCATGACAGATTATAAACCCAGGCATATCTTGCAAGGAAGATCAGAGAAAGTGTTGTATCAGCCTCTTGGTAGACATCCGCAAAATCTGGCATGGCAGATCAGACCAGGTCTTCCATCAGCATCTTGCAAAACTGATGGAAGCATCTTGAAAGGAAGATCAGAGTAGGTTTGCTCTCAGCACCTGCTAAGGGCGACCGGGGATATCTTGCAAGGCAGTTCAGAGCAGTGCTTCTCTGGCAACTTGCAGGGAAGAGCTGCAGCATCTTGTGAGAAAGTCCATGGCAGGTCTTCTATTAGCATCTTGCAAGGCAGATCAGGGAAGATCAGAGTAGGACTTCTTTCCACAAAATGAAGAAACATGAACGACATCTCGAAAGAGAGTTCAGAGGAGGTTCTCCCAGCATCTTGCAAGGAAGACCTCTTACTAGGAACACCATATTAGGCCTTCTGTCACCATCTTCCATGGCAGATCGACGGCATCTTTTAAGGAAGATCTCGGCAGGTCTTCTCCCAGCATCTTGATAGACAGATGAGCAATTTAGCAAGGCAGATCAGAGCAGATCTTATACCAGCATTTTGCAGGGAAGATCAGTGGCATTTTCAAGTAAGGTTACATCACAGTGATCCCATCTCACACGTAAGATCCTATCATCTATGAGTTCAGGAGTCGTACTGGGAATAATTTTCAGAGAGGGTACAAGTCGAAATAGCTTTGTGGGTCATCTCATGCAGCAGCTGCTTCTAGGTCTATATTATTGGCATGTTGTTCCTACCACTGGATTATGATATGTGTTTTGCACCACCTGAGTTTATGTGTCTGCCTGCCTGTTATGGCCCTGCCTGGTCATCAGTCATCTGTCTAACTCAGGTTTATACAACATACACACACATACACACACACACACACACACACACACACACACACGATTTTAACATTTGGACTTTCACAGCAAGAAAATCGCAAGTGTCTTTAAATAACATTCTTCAATATAAAAATCTGATTATAAAATTAATAATTAAAGAAAACCCTGAAATACGTGAGAAAAGAAAGAAGACCCAGAATTATTGCTGCCTAGGAAGAGGTGAATTTGTTAGTCATTGTACAGCCTGAGGTGGTTGACAGCCTTCACATCTCCTAAGATCAGCTCCAATTTGAGAATCATTTGTAAATTGGCATATCAGAAGGTTCCACAGTGTTTGCCTGACCTAAACCACTGGCAGACTGACTTCCATGGTGTTTGGTAAATTCTACGCTACACTGAGACTCTTGTATGATGTGCAAGCACACGCATACACTCACACACACATACACTCACAGGAGTCACCATATGCTCACACCCAACAAGAACATCCATCAGTATCTTTAAAATACATTATTCTGGATATGAACCCGATGTCAAAATTTTAAATTTTAAAAAGTCAAGAAACTCATTTTGAGCAATAGATGCTGGACCCATACTATTCGGCAGTAAGAAAAGTTGAAGTTTTTAAGCAGAGAGGAGCCAGGGCTGGTCGACCGCATGAAGACTTCCTTATGAGCAGGGTGAGTTTGACATACATACGTAAATAAGCACAAGAAAATTCACCACAGTGTTTGCCTGGCCTAGACCTCTGGTTGACAGACTGTCGGGGTGTTTGGTAAAACCCATGCTATGCAAGCGGCCATATATGATGTGCAAGCACACACAGACACACACACACGCATACAGGGCCACGCAAACATGTTACACTAAGGGAGTAGCATTCTGTGTATGCCAGTTTCTGGATGTACAATTATCAAATATAGATAAAAGTCCCATTTTTTTCCTACAAATCCTTTGAAGCAAACATAGGAAGAGAAAAAAGAGTTGTGATCCCTATGCATACCTATCCAAAATTTTCCAGAGAGGAGGAGGAAGAATTATTTCACCCACATATGCGACTCCTGATGCCTGAAGTGGGTTCAGACCTTTTCAAGGTGGAGATGCATACGCACATTTGAACATCTCTGTCAGGTTGGCCTCAGCATCTTGCAAGGATGATCAGTAGTCACATCCAAGGGAGATCAGAACAGGTTTTATATCTTACCAAACAGATCAGTGATGTCTTGCAAGGTTGATTGGCACAGGTCTTCTATCAGAGTCTTCTATGGAGAATCTGCAATATCTTGGAAGGGAGATTACACCAGGTCTCCTCCCCGAATCTTGCAAGGAACATCAGGCAAGTCTTGGCAACGAAGAGCAGAGAAGCTCTCCTATCCGCATTTTCCAAGGAATATCAGTAGCATTTTGCATGGAAGACCAGAGCAGGCCTTGTATATTGCAAACATGATCATCCACATCTGCAAGGAAGATCAGAGCACGCCTTCCATCACCATCTTGCAAGGCAGATCAGAAGAATATTGCAGGAAGATCGGAACAGGACCTACCTCAGCACGATTTAAGGAAGACGAGGGATATTTTGCATGGAATATCCCACCAGGTCATGTATCAGCGTGTTCCAAGGAAGATCGGCGACATCTTGCAGGGCAGGTCAGAGGAGGTCTTCGGTCAGCATGTTGCAAGGCAGTTCAGCAAAATATTGCAAGAAAGATCAGGCGGGGCTCCCCTCAGCACCGCGAAAGGAAGACCAGGGATTGATTGTGAGGAAGATCAGAGCAGGTCTTGTACCTGCATCTTGCAATGGAAGATCAGCAATATCTTGCATGACAGATCAGAAGGCCAGTCATATCTTGCAAGGAAGATCAAAGGAAGTGTTGTATCAGCCTCTTGGTAAGAATATCCGAAAAATCTGGCATGGCAAATCAGACCAGGTCTTCCATCAGCAACTTGCAAGGCTGGCGGAATCATCTTGAAAGGGAAATCAGAGCATGCGTGCTCTCAGCACCTGCTAAGGGCGACCGGGAATATCTTGCAAGGCAGTTCAGAGCAGTGTTTCTCTGGCAACGTCAGGGAATACCTGCAGCTCTTGCAAGAAAGACCATGGCAGGTCTTCTATTAGCATCTTGCAAGGCAGATACGGAAGATCAGAGTAGGACTTCATTCAGTGCCATGAAGAAATATGAATGACATCGCGAAAGACAGTTCAGAGGAGGTTCTCCCAGCAACTTGCAAGGAAGACGTCTGACTTTCAACACCATATTAGGTCTTCTGCCACCATCTTGCATGGCAGATCGACGGCATCTTTCAACGAAGATCTGGGCAGGACTTCGCTCAACATCTTGATAGACAGATGAGCAATTTTGCAAGGCAGATCAGAGCACATCTTCTATCAGCATTTTGCAGGGAAGATCAGTGGCGTATTCAAGGAAGGGCACATCACAGTGATCCCATCTCACACGTAAGACCCTATCATTTGTGAGTTTCAGAGTGGTACTGGGAATAATTTTTAGTGAGGGTACTATGCGAAATAGCTTTGGGGGTCATCTCATGGAGCAGCTGCTTCTAGGTCTATATTATTGGCATGTTGTGCCTACAACCGGATTATGCTATGTCTTTTGCACCACCTGAGTTTCTGCATCTGCCGGCCGGTTAGCGCCCTGCCTGGTCACCAGTCATCTGTCTTACTCAAGTTTACACAAAACACACACACACACACACACACACACACACACACACAGATACAAACACACATTCAGGGCCATCCAAACATGTCTCTCTAAGGGAGCAGCATTCTGTGTATGCCAGGGTCTTGATGTGTAACTTTCAAATATAGATAAAAATCTCATTATTTCCTACAAATCTTTTGAGGCAAACATAAGAAGAGAAAAATGAGTTGTGATCCCTATGCATACCTATCCAAAATTTTCCAAAGAGAAGGAGGAAGAATTATTTCACATCCATATGCAACTCCTTATGCCTGAACTGGGTTCAGACCTTTTCAAGGTGGAGATGCATGCGCACATTTGAACGTCTCCATCCGGTTGTCCTCAGCCTCTTGTAAGGATGATCAGTAGTCACATGAAAGGGTATCAGAGCAGGTCTTCTAACTTACCAAACAGATCAGTGATATCTTGCAAGATTGATAGGCACAGGTCTTCTATCAGCATCTTCTATGGAGAATCTGCCATATCTTGGTAGGAAGATTAGACCAGGTCTCCTCTCAGCATCTTGCAAGGAATATGTGGCACGTCTTGGCAAGGAAGAGCAGAGAGCTCTCCTATCATCATCTTAGAAGAAAGATTCAGCAGCATTTTGCATGGAAGACCAGAGCAGGCCTTGTATATTACAAATATGATCATCCACATCTACAAGGAAGATCAGAGCACGTCTTCCAACACCATCTTGCAAGGCAGATCAGAAGCATGTTGCAAGAAGATCGGAACAGGTCCTATCTCAGCACGATATAAGGAAGACGAGGGATATTTTGCATGGAATATCACACCAGGTCATGTATCAGCGTGTTTTAAGGACAATTGGCGACATCTTGCAAGGCAGGTCAAAGGAGGTCTTCTGTCAGCATGTTGCAAGGCGGTTCAGCAAAATCTTGCAAGAAAGATCAGGGCGTGTCTCCCCTCAGCACCCCGAAAGGAAGACCAGGGATTGCTTGCGAGGAAGATCAGAGCAGGTCTTGTACCAACATCTTGCAAGGAAGATCAGCAAGATGTTGCATGGCAGATCAGAAGGCCAGGCACATCAAGCAAGGAAGATCAGCAAGATGTTGCATGACAGATAAGAAGCCCAGGCATATCTTGCAAGGAAGATCAGAGAAAGTGTTGAATGAGCCTCTTGGTAAGAAGATCCGCAAAATCTGGCATGGCTGATCAGACCAGGTCTTCCATCAGCATCTTGCAAGGCTGATGGAAGCATCTTGAAAGGGAGATCAGAGCAGGTGTGCTCTCAGCACCTGCTAAGGGCAACCGGGAATATCTTGCAAGGCAGTTCAGAGCAGTGCTTCTCTGGCAACGTGCAGGGAATACCTGCAGCATCTTGTGAGAAAGACCATGGAAGGTCTTCTATCAGCATCTTGCAAAGCAGATAGGGAAGATCAGAGTAGGACTTCTTTCAGCGCCATGAAGAAATATGAACGACATCACGAAAGACAGTTCAGAGGAGGTTCTCCCAGCAACTTGCAAGGAAGACCTCTTACTTGGAACACCATATTAGGAATTCTTTCACCATTTGCATGGCAGATCGACGGTATCTTTCAGGAAGATCTGGGCAGAACTTCTCCCAGCATCTTGATAGACAGATGAGCAATTTTGCATGGCAGATCAGAGCACATCTTCTGTCAGCATTTTGCAGGGAAGATCAGTGACGTTTCCAAGGAAGGGCACATCACAGTGATCCCCTCTCACATGAAAAATGCTATCATATGTGATTTCAGGAGTGGTACTGGGAATAATTTTCAGTGAGGGTAGTATGTGAAATAGTTTTTCGGGTCATCTCATGGAGCATCTGCTTCTAGGTCTATATTATTGGTATGTTGTGCCTACCACCGCTTTATGCTATGTCTTTTGCACCACCTGAGTTTCTGTGTCTGCACGCTGGTTAGGGTCCTGCCTGCTCACCAGTCATCTGTCTTACTCAGGTTTTCACAACACACACACGCATACACACACACACACACACACAAACACAGGCATTCTGGGCCACCCAAAATGTCTCTCTAAGGAAATAGCATTCTGTGTATGCCAGAGTCTTGATGTAAAATTATCAAATATAGATAAAAGTCCCATTTATTCCTACCAATCTTTTGAAGCAAACATAAGAGGGGAAATAGAGTTGTGATCCTTATGCATATCTATTCAAAATGTTCCAGAGTGAAGGAGGAAGAATTATTTCACCGACATATGCGACTCCTCATGCCTGAACTGGGTTCAGACCTTTTCAAGGCGGAGATGCATGCGCACATTTGACCATCTCTGTCAGGTTGGCCTCAGCATCTTGCAAGGATGATCAGTAGTCACATCCAAGGGAGACCAGAGTAGGTCTTCTATTTTACCAAACAGATCAGTGATGTCTTGCAAGGTTTTGCACAGGTCTTCTATCAGCATTTTCTGTGGAGAATCTGCAATATGTGGGTAGGGAGATAAGAGCAGGTCTCCTCCCCGAATCATGCAAGGAACATCAGGCACGTCTTGGCATGGAAGAGCAGAGAAACTCTGCTATCAGCATCTTCCAAAGAAGATCAGTAGCATTTTGCATGGAAGACCAGAGCAGGCCTTGTATATTGCAAACATGATCATCCACATCTGCAAGGAAGATCAGATCACGTCTTCCATCACCATCATGCAAGGCAGATCAGAAGCATATTGCAGGAAGATCGGAACACGACCTATCTCAGCACGATTTAAGGAAGACGAGGGATATTTTGCATGGAATATCACACCAGGTCATGTATCAGCGTGTTCCAAGGAAGTTCGGCGACATCTTGCAAGGCAGTTCAGAGGAGGTCTTCTGTCAGCATGTTGCAAGGCGGTTCAGCAAAATCTTGCCAGAAAGATCAGAGCGTGTCTTCCCTCAGCACCACGAAAGGAAGACCAGGGATTGCTTGCGAGGAAGATCAGAGGAGGTCTTGTACCAGCATCTTGCAAGGAAGATCAGCAAGATGTTGCATGGCAGATCAGAAGGCCAGGCACATCATGCAAGGAAGATCAGCAAGATGTTGCATGACAGATAAGCCCAGGCATATCTTGCAAGGAAGATCAGAGAAAGTGTTGAATGAGCCTCTTGGTAAGAAGATCCGCAAAATCTGGCATGGCTGATCAGACCAGGTCTTCCATCAGCATCTTGCAAGGCTGATGGAAGCATCTTGAAAGGGAGATCAGAGCAGGTGTGCTCTCAGCACCTGCTAAGGGCAACCGGGAATATCTTGCAAGGCAGTTCAGAGCAGTGCTTCTTGGGCAACGTGCAGGGAATACCTGCAGCATCTTGTGAGAAAGACCATGGAAGGTCTTTTATTAGCATCTTGCAAAGCAGATAGGGAAGATCAGAGTAGTACTTCTTTCAGCGCCATGAAGAAATATGAACGACATCGCGAAAGACAGTTCAGAGGAGGTTCTCCCAGCAACTTGCAAGGAAGACCTCTTACTTGGAACAACATATTAGGAATTCTGTCACCATTTGCATGGCAGATCGACGGTATCTTTCAGGAAGATCTGGGCAGAACTTCTCCCAGCATCTTGATAGAGAGATGAGCAATTTTGCATGGCAGATCAGAGCACATCTTCTGTCAGCATTTTGCAGGGAAGATCAGTGACGTTTCCAAGGAAGGGCACATCACAGTGATCTCCTCTCACATGCAAAATGCTATCATATGTGATTTCAGGAGTGGTATTGGGAATAATTTTCAGTGAGGGTAGTATGCGAAATAGTTTTTCGGGTCATCTCATGGAGCATCTGCTTCTAGGTCTATATTATTGGTATGTTGTGCCTACCACCGCTTTATGCTATGTCTTTTGCACCACCTGAGTTTCTGTGTCTGCACGCTGGTTAGGGCCCTGCCTACTCACCAGTCATCTGTCTTACTCAGGTTTTCACAACACACACACACATATACATATACACACACACACACACAGGCATTCTGGGCCACCCAAAAATGTCTCTCTAAGGGAATAGCATTCTGTGTATGCCAGATTCTTGATGTAAAATTATCAAATATAGATAAAAGTCCCATTTATTCCTACCAATCTTTTGAAGCAAACATAAGAAGGGAAAAAGAGTTGTGATCCTTATGCATATCTATTCAAAATGTTCCAGAGTGAAGGAGGAAGAATTATTTCACCGCCATATGCGACTCCTTATGCCTGAACTGGGTTCAAACCTTTTCAAGGCGGAGATGCATGAGCACATTTGACCATCTCTGTCAGGTTGGCCTCAGCATCTTGCAAGGATGATCAGTAGTCACATCCAAGGGAGATCAGAGTAGGTCTTCTATCTTACCAAACAGATCAGTGATGTCTTGCAAGGTTGATTGGCACAGGTCTTCTATCAGCATTTTCTATGGAGAATCTGCAATATGTGGGTAGGGAGATATGACCAGATCTCCTCCCCGAATCTTGCAAGGAACATCAGGCACGTCTTGGCATGGAAGAGCAGAGAAACTCTGCTATCAGCATCTTCCAAAGAAGATCAGTAGCATTTTGCATGGAAGACCAGAGCAGGCCTTGTATATTGCAAACATGATCATCCACATCTGCAAGGAAGATCAGATCACGTCTTCCATCACCATCATGCAAGGCAGATCAGAAGCATATTGCAGGAAGATCGGAACACGACCTATCTCAGCACGATTTAAGGAAGACGAGGGATATTTTGCATGGAATATCACACCAGGTCATGTATCAGCGTGTTCCAAGGAAGATCGGCGACATCTTGCAAGGCAGTTCAGAGGAGGTCTTCTGTCAGCATGTTGCAAGGCGGTTCAGCAAAATCTTGCCAGAAAGATCAGAGCGTGTCTTCCCTCAGCACCGCGAAAGGAAAACCAGGGATTGCTTGCGAGGAAGATCAGAGCAGGTCTTGTACCAGCATCTTGCAAGGAAGATCAGCAATATCTTGCATGGCAGATCAGAAGGCCAGGCACATCATGCAAGGAAGATCAGCAAGATGTTGCATGACAGATAAGAAGCCCAGGCATATCTTGCAAGGAAGATCAGAGAAAGTGTTGAATGAGCCTCTTGGTAAGAAGATCCGCAAAATCTGGCATGGCTGATCAGACCAGGTCTTCCATCAGCATCTTGCAAGGCTGATGGAAGCATCTTGAAAGGGAGATCAGAGCAGGTGTGCTCTCAGCACCTGCTAAGGGCAACCGGGAATATCTTGCAAGGCAGTTCAGCGCAGTGCTTCTCTGGCAACGTGCAGGGAATATCTGCAGCATCTTGCGAGAAAGACCATGGAAGGTCTTCTATAAGCATCTTGCAAAGCAGATATGGAAGATCAGAGTAGGACTTCTTTCAGCGCCATGAAGAAATATGAACGACATCGCGAAAGACAGTTCAGAGGAGGTTCTCCCAGCAACTTGCAAGGAAGACCTCTTACTTGGAACACCATATTAGAACTTCTGTCACCATTTGCATGGCAGATCGATGGTATCTTTCAGGAAGATCTGGGCAGAACTTCTCCCAGCATCTAGATAGACAGATGAGCAATTTTGCAAGGCAGATCAGAGCACATCTTCTATCAGCATTTTGCAGGGAATCAGTGGCGTTTTCAAGGAAGGGCACATCACAGTGATCCCCTCTCACATGCAAGATGCTATCATATGTGATTTCAGGAGTGGTACTGGGAATAATTTTCAGTGAGGGTAGTATGCGAAATAGTTTTGCGGGTCATCCCATGGAGCATCTGCTTCTAGGTCTATATTATTGGTATGTTGTGCCTAACACCGCTTTATGCTATGTCTTTTGCACAACCTGAGTTTCTGTGTCTGCACGCTGGTTAGGCCCTGACTGGTCACCAGTCATCTGTCTTACTCAGGTTTTCACAACACACACACCATACACACATACACAAACACACACACACACACGCAAACACAGGCATTCTCGGCCTCCCAAAATGTCTCTCTAAGGGAATAGCATTCTGTGTATGCCAGAGTCTTGATGCAAAATTATCAAATATAGATAAAAGTCCCATTTATTCCTACCAATCTTTTGAAGCAAACATAAGAGGGGAAATAGAGTTGTGATCCTTATGCATATCTATTCAAAATGTTCCAGAGTGAAGGAGGAAGAATTATTTCACCGCCATATGCGACTCCTTATGCCTGAACTGGGTTCAGACCTTTTCAAGGCGGAGATGCATGCGCACATTTGACCATCTCTGTCAGGTTGGCCTCAGCATCTTGCAAGGATGATCAGTAGTCACATCCAAGGGAGACCAGAGTAGGTCTTCTATTTTACCAAACAGATCAGTGATGTCTTGCAAGGTTTTGCACAGGTCTTCTATCAACATTTTCTGTGGAGAATCTGCAATATGTGGGTAGGGAGATAAGACCAGGTCTCCTCCCCGAATCATGCAAGGAACATCAGGCACGTCTTGGCATGGAAGAGCAGAGAAACTCTGCTATCAGCATCTTCCAAAGAAGATCAGTAGCATTTTGCATGGAAGACCAGAGCAGGCCTTGTATATTGCAAACATGATCATCCACATCTGCAAGGAAGATCAGATCACGTCTTCCATCACCATCATGCAATGCAGATCAGAAGCATATTGCAGGAAGATCGGAACACGACCTATCTCAGCATGATTTAAGGAAGACGAGGGATATTTTGCATGGAATATCACACCAGGTCATGTATCAGCGTGTTCCAAGGAAGATCGGCGACATCTTGCAAGGCAGTTCAGAGGAGGTCTTCTGTCAGCATGTTGCAAGGCGGTTCAGCAAAATCTTGCAAGAAAGATTAGAGCGTGTCTTCCCTCAGCACCGCGAAAAGGAAGACCAGGGATTGCTTGCGAGGAAGATCAGAGCAGGTCTTGTACCAGCATCTTGCAAGGAAGATCAGCAAGATGTTGCATGACATATCAGAAGCCCAGGCATATCTTGCAAGAAGATCAGAGAAAGTGTTGAATGAGCCTCTTGATAAGAAGATCCGCAAAATCTGGTATGGCTGCTCAGACCAGGTCTTCCATCAGCATCTTGCAAGGCTGATGGAAGCATTTTGAAAGGGAGATCAGAGCAGGTGTGCTCTCAGCACCTGCTAAGGGCGACCAGGATAATCTTGCAAGGCAGTTCAGAGCAGTGCTTCTCTGGCAACGTGCAGGGAATACCTGCAGCATCTTGCGAGAAAGACCATGGAAGGTCTTCTATCAGCATCTTGCAAAGCAGATAGGGAAGATCAGAGTAGGACTTCTTTCAGCGCCATGAAGAAATATGAACAACATCGCGAAAGACAGTTCAGAGAAGGTTCTCCCAGCAACTTGCAAGGAAGACCTCTTACTTGCAACACCATATTAGGACTTCTGTCACCATTTGCATGGCAGATTGACGGTATGTTTCAGGAAGATCTGGGCAGGACTTCTCCCAGCATCTTGATTGACAGATGAACAATTTTGCAAGGCAGATCAGAGCACATCTTCAATCAGCATTTTGCAGGGAAGATCAGTGGAATTTTCAAGGAAGGGCACATCACAGTGATCCCATATGACATAAGATCCTATCATCTGTGATTTCAGGAGTGGTACTGGCAATTATTTTCAGTGAGCGTAGTATGCGAAATAGCTTTGCGGGTCATCTCATGCAGCATCTGCTTCTAGGTCTATATTATTGGTATGTTGTGCCTACCACCGGATAATGCTATGTTTTTTGCACCACCTGAGTTTCTGTGTCTGCATGCTGGTTAGGGCCCTACCTGGTCACCAGTCATCTGTCTTACTCAGGTTTTCACAACACACACTCACACACACACACAAACACATACACACACACACGCATTCAGGGGCACCCAAACATGTCTCTCTAAGGGAATAGCATTCTGTGTATGCCAGAGTCTTGATGTAAAATTATCAAATATAGATAAAAGTCCCATTTTTTTCCTACAAATCTTTTGAAGCAAATATAAGAAGGGAAAAAGAGTTGTGATCCCTATGCATATCTATCCAAAATTATCCAGAGAGAAGGAGGAAGAATTATTTCACCCCCATATGTGACTCCTTATGCCTGAACTGGGTTCAGACTTTTCAAGGCGGAGATGCATGCGCACATTTGACCATCTCTGTCAGGTTGGCCTCAGCATCTTCCAAGAATGATCAGTAGTCACAACCAAGGGAGATCAGAGTAGGTCTTCTATCTTACCAAACAGATCAGTTATGTCTTGCAAGGTTGATTGGCACAGGTCTTCTATCAGCATTTTCTATGGAGAATCTGCAATATCTGGGAAGGGAGATAAGACAAAGTCTCCTCCCAGCATCTTGCAAGGAATATCTGGCACGTCTCGGCCAGGAAGAGCAGAGAAGATCTCCTATCAGCATCTTCCAGGGAAGATCAGTAGCATTTTGCAAGGAAGACCAGAGCAGGCCTTGTATATTGCAAACGTGGTCATCCAAATCTACAAGGAAGATCAGAACACGTCTTCCATCACCATCTTGCAAGGCATATCAGAAGCATGTTGCAAGAAGATCAGAAGAGGCTCTATCTCAGCATGATTTAAGGAAGACGAGGGATATTTTGCATGGATTATCACACTAGGTCATGTATCAGCGTGTTCCAAGGAAGATAAGCGACATCTTCCTAGGCAGGTCACAGCAGGTCTTCTGTCAGCATCTGTCAAGGCAGATCAGCAAAATCTTGCCAGAAAGATCAGAGTGAGTCTTCCCTCAGCACCGCGAAAGGACGACCAGGGATTGCTTATGAGGACGATCAGAGCAGTTCTTGTACTAGCATAATGCAAGGAAGATCAGCAATATCTTGCATGGCAGATCAGTAGGCCAGGCACACCTTGCAACGAAGATCAACAAGATGTTGCATGACAGATCAGAAGCTCTGTCATATCTCGCAAGGAAGATCAGAGCAAGTTGTATCAGCCTCTTGGTAAAAAGATCCGCAAAATCTGGCATGGCAGATGAGACCAGATCTTCCATCAGCATCTTGCAAGGGTGATGGAAGCATCTTGAAAGGAAGATCAGAACAGGTTTGCTCTCATAACAGCTAAGGGTGAACGGGGATATCTTGCAAGGCAGTTCAGAGCAGTGCTTCTCTGGCAACCTGCAGGGAATACCTGCAGCATCTTGCGAGGAAGATCATGGCAGGTCTTCTATCAGCATCTTGCAAGGCAGATAGGGAAGATCAGAGTAGGACTTCTTTCAGCGCCATGAAGAAATATGAACGACATCGCGAAAGAGTGTTCAGAGGAGGTTCTCCCAACAACTTGCAAGGAAGACCTCTTATTTGGAAAACTATATTAGGACTTCTGTCACCATCTTGCATGGGAGATCGATGGCATCTTTCAAGGAATATCTGGGCATACTTCTCCACCATCTTGATAGACAGATGAGCAATTTTGCAAGGCAGATCAGAGCACATTTCTATCAGCATTTTGCAGGGAAGATCAGTGGCGTTTTCAATGAAGGGCACATCACAGTGATACCCTCTCACATGCAAGATCCTATCATATGTGATTTCAGGAGTGGTACTGGGAATAATTTTCAGTGAGCGTAGTATGCGAAATAGCTTTGCGGGTCATCTCATGCAGCATCTGCTTCTAGGTCTATATTATTGGTATGTTGTGCCTACCACCGGATAATGCTATGTTTTTTGCACCACCTGAGTTTCTGTGTCTGCATGCTGGTTAGGGCCCTACCTGGTCACCAGTCATCTGTCTTACTCAGGTTTTCACAACACACACTCACACACACACACACAAACACATACACACACACACGCATTCAGGGGCACCCAAACATGTCTCTCTAAGGAAATAGCATTCTGTGTATGCCAGAGTCTTGATGTAAAATTATCAAATATAGATAAAAGTCCCATTTTTTCCTACAAATCTTTTGAAGCAAACATAAGAAGGGAAAAAGAGTTGTGATCCCTATGCATATCTATCCAAAATTATCCAGAGAGAAGGAGGAAGAATTTTTTCACCCCCATATGCGACTCCTTATGCCTGAACTGGGTTCAGACTTTTCAAGGCGGAGATGCATGCGCACATTTGACCATCTCTGTCAGGTTGGCCTCAGCATCTTGCAAGGATGATCAGTAGTCACAACCAAGGGAGATCAGAGTAGGTCTTCTATCTTACCAAACAGATCAGTGATGTCTTGCATGGTTGATTGGCACAGGTCTTCTATCAGCATTTTCTATGGAGAATCTGCAATATCTGGGTAGGGAGATAAGACCAGGTCTCCTCCCAGCATCTTGCAAGGAATATCTGGCACGTCTCGGCCAGGAAGAGCAGAGAAGATCTCCTATCAGCATCTTCCAGGGAAGATCAGTAGCATTTTGCAAGGAAGACCAGAGCAGGCCTTGTATATTGCAAACATGGTCATCCAAATCTACAAGGAAGATCAGATCACGTCTTCCATCACCATCATGAAAGGCAGATCAGAAGCATATTGCAGGAAGATCAGAACACGACCTATCTCAGCACGAATTAAGGAAGACGAGGGATATTTTGCATGGAATATCACACCAGGTCATGTATCAGCGTGTTCCAAGGAAGATCGGCGACATCTTGCAAGGCAGTTCAGAGGAGGTCTTCTGTCAGCATGTTGCAAGGCGGTTCAGCAAAATCTTGCAAGAAAGATTAGAGCGTGTCTTCCCTCAGCACCGCGAAAAGGAAGACCAGGGATTGCTTGCGAGGAAGATCAGAGCAGGTCTTGTACCAGCATCTTGCAAGGAAGATCAGCAAGATGTTGCATGGCAGATCAGAAGGCCAGGCACATCATGCAAGGAAGATCAGCAAGATGTTGCATGACAGATAAGAAGCCCAGGCATATCTTGCAAGGAAGATCAGAGAAAGTGTTCAATGAGCCTCTTGGTAAGAAGATCCGCAAAATCTGGCATGGCTGATCAGACCAGGTCTTCCATCAGCATCTTGCAAGGCTGATGGAAGCATCTTGAAAGGGAGATCTGAGCAGGTGTGCTCTCAGCACCTGCTAAGGGCAACCGGGAATATCCTGCAAGGCAGTTCAGAGCAGTGCTTCTCTGGCAACGTGCAGGGAATACCTGCAGCATCTTGCGAGAAAGACCATGGAAGGTCTTCTATTAGCATCTTGCAAAGCACATATGGAAGATCAGAGTAGGACTTCTTTCAGCGCCATGAAGAAATATGAACGACATCGCGAAAGAGTGTTCAGAGGAGGTTCTCCCAACAACTTGCAAGGAAGACCTCTTATTTGGAACACTATATTAGGACTTCTGTCACCATCTTGCATGGGAGATCGATGGCATCTTTCAAGGAATATCTGGGCATACTTCTCCACCATCTTGATAGATAGATGAGCAATTTTGCAAGGCAGATCAGAGCACATTTCTATCAGCATTTTGCAGGGAAGATCAGTGGCGTTTTCAAGGAAGGGCACATCACAGTGATCCCCTCTCACATGCAAGATCCTATCATATGTGATTTCAGGAGTGGTACTGGGAATAATTTTCAGTGAGGGTAGTATGCGAAATAGCTTTGCGGGTCATCTCATGCAGCATCTGCTTCTAGGTCTATATTATTGGTATGTTGTGCCTACCACCAAATAATGCTATGTTTTTTGCACCACCTGAGTTTCTGTGTCTGCATGCTGGTTAGGGCCCTACCTGGTCACCAGTCATCTGTCTTACTCAGGTTTTCACAACACACACTCACACACACACACACAAACACATACACACACACACGCATTCAGGGGCACCCAAACATGTCTCTCTAAGGAAATAGCATTCTGTGTATGCCAGAGTCTTGATGTAAAATTATCAAATATAGATAAAAGTCCCATTTTTTCCTACAAATCTTTTGAAGCAAACATAAGAAGGGAAAAAGAGTTGTGACCCCTATGAATATCTATCCAAAATTATCCAGAGAGAAGGAGGAAGAATTATTTCACCCCCATATGCGACTCCTTATGCCTGAACTGGGTTCAGACTTTTCAAGGCGGAGATGCATGCGCACATTTGACGATCTCTGTCAGGTTGGCCTCAGCATCTTGCAAGGATGATCAGTAGTCACAACCAAGGGAGATCAGAGTAGGTCTTCTATCTTACCAAACAGAACAGTGATGTCTTGCAAGGTTGATTGGCACAGGTCTTCTATCAGCATTTTCTATGGAGAATCTGCAATATCTGGGTAGGGAGATAAGACCAGGTCTCCTCCCAGCATCTTGCAAGGAATATCTGGCACGTCTCGGCCAGGAAGAGCAGAGAAGATCTCCTATCAGCATCTTCCAGGGAAGATCAGTAGCATTTTGCAAGGAAGACCAGAGCAGGCCTTGTATATTGCAAACATGGTCATCCAAATCTACAAGGAAGATCAGATCACGTCTTCCATAACCATCATGCAAGGCAGATCAGAAGCATATTGCAGGAAGATCAGAACACGACCTATCTCAGCACGATTTAAGGAAGATGAGGGATATTTTGCATGGAATATCACACCAGGTCATGTATCAGCGTGTTCCAAGGAAGATCGGCGACATCTTGCAAGGCAGTTCAGAGGAGGTCTTCTGTCAGCATGTTGCAAGGCGGTTCAGCAAAATCTTGCAAGAAAGATTAGAGCGTGTCTTCCCTCAGCACCGCGAAAAGGAAGACCAGGGATTGCTTGCGAGGAAGATCAGAGCAGGTCTTGTACCAGCATCTTGCAAGGAAGATCAGCAAGATGTTGCATGACAGATTAGAAGCCCAGGCATATCTTGCAAGAAGATCAGAGAAAGTGTTGAATGAGCCTCTTGATAAGAATATCCGCAAAATATGGCATGGCTGATCAGACCAGGTCTTCCATCAGCATCTTGCAAGACTGATGGAAGCATTTTGAAAGGGAGATCAGAGCAGGTGTGCTCTCAGCACCTGCTAAGGTCGACGGGAGATATCTTGCAAGGCAGTTCAGAGCAGTGCTTCTCTGGCAACGTGCAGGGAATACCTGCAGCATCTTGCGAGAAAGACCATGGAAGGTCTTCTATTAGCATCTTGCAAAGCAGATAGGGAAGATCAGAGTAGGACTTCTTTCAGTGCCATGAAGAAATATGAATGACATCGCGAAAGACAGTTCAGAGGAGGTTCACCCAGCAACTTGCAAGGAAGACCTCTTACTTGGAACACTATATTAGAACTTCTGTCACCATTTACATGGCAGATCGACGGTATCTTTCAGGAAGATCTGGGCAGAACTTCTCCCAGCATCTTGATAGACAGATGAGCAATTTTGCATGGCAGATCAGAGCAGATCTTCTGTCAGCATTTTGCTGGGAAGATCAGTGACGTTTCCAAGGAAGGGCACATCACAGTGATCCCCTCTCACATGCAAGATGCTATCATATGTGATTTCAGGTGTGGTACTGGGAATAATTTTTAGTGAGGGTAGTATGCGAAATAGCTTTGCGGGTCATCTCATGGAGCATCTGCTTCTAGGTCTATATCATTGGTATGTTGTGCCTACCACCGCTTTATGCTATGTCTTTTGCACCACCTGAGTTTCTGTGTCTGCACGCTGGTTAGGGCCCTGCCTGGTCACCAGTCATCTGTCTTACTCAGGTTTTCACAACACACACACACATACACACACACACACACACACACACACACACACTCACACACAGGTTTCTGGGCCACCCTAAAATGTCTCTCCAAGGGAATAGCATTCTGTGTATGCCAGAGTCTTGATGTAAAATTATCAAATATAGATAAAAGTCCCATTTATTCCTACCAATCTTTTGAAACAAACATAAGAAGGGAAAAAGAGTTGTGATCCTTATGCATATCTATTCAAAATGTTCCAGAGTGAAGGAGGAAGAATTATTTCACCGCCATATGCGACTCCTTATGCCTGAACTGGGTTCAGACCTTTTCAAGGCGGAGATGCATGCGCACATTTGACCATCTCTGTCAGGTTGGCCTCAGCATCTTGCAAGGATGATCAGTAGTCACATCCAAGGGAGATCAGAGTAGGTTTTCTATCTTACCAAACAGATCAGTGATGTCTTGCAAGGTTTTTGGCACAGGTCTTCTATCAGTATTTTCTATTGAGAATCTGCCATATCTGGGTAGGGAGATAAGACCAGGTCTCCTCCCCGAATCTTGCAAGGAACATCAGGCACGTCTTGGCATGGAAGAGCAGAGAAACTCTGCTATCAGCATCTTCCCATGAAGATCAGTAGCATTTTGCATGGAAGACCAGAACAGGCCTTGTATATTGCAAACATGATCATCCACATCTGCAAGGAAGATCAGATCACGTCTTCCATCACCATCATGCAAGGCAGATCAGAAGCATATTGCAGGAAGATCGGAACACGACCTATCTCAGCACGATTTAAGGAAGACGAGGGATATTTTGCATGGAATATCACACCAGGTCATGTATCAGCGTGTTCCAAGGAAGATCTGCGACATCTTGCAAGGCAGTTCAGAGGAGGTCTTCTGTCAGCATGTTGCAAGGCGGTTCAGCAAAATCTTGCAAGAAAGATTAGAGCGTTTCTTCCCTCAGCACCGCGAAAAGGAAGACCAGGGATTGCTTGCGAGGAAGATCAGAGCAGGTCTTGTACCAGCATCTTGCAAGGAAGATCAGCAAGATGTTGCATGACAGATTAGAAGCCCAGGCATATCTTGCAAGAAGATCAGAGAAAGTGTTGAATGAGCCTCTTGATAAGAATATCCGCAAAATATGGCATGGCTGATCAGACCAGGTCTTCCATCAGCATCTTGCAAGACTGATGGAAGCATTTTGAAAGGGAGATCAGAGCAGGTGTGCTCTCAGCACCTGCTAAGGTCGACGGGAGATATCTTGCAAGGCAGTTCAGAGCAGTGCTTCTCTGGCAACGTGCAGGGAATACCTGCAGCATCTTGCGAGAAAGACCATGGAAGGTCTTCTATTAGCATCTTGCAAAGCAGATAGGGAAGATCAGAGTAGGACTTCTTTCAGTGCCATGAAGAAATATGAACGACATCGCGAAAGACAGTTCAGAGGAGGTTCACCCAGCAACTTGCAAGGAAGACCTCTTACTTGGAACACTATATTAGAACTTCTGTCACCATTTGCATGGCAGATCGACGGTATCTTTCAGGAAGATCTGGGCAGAACTTCTCCCAGCATCTTGATAGACAGATGAGCAATTTTGCATGGCAGATCAGAGCAGATCTTCTGTCAGCATTTTGCTGGGAAGATCAGTGACGTTTCCAAGGAAGGGCACATCACAGTGATCCCCTCTCACATGCAAGATGCTATCATATGTGATTTCAGGTGTGGTACTGGGAATAATTTTCAGTGAGGGTAGTATGCGAAATAGCTTTGCAGGTCATCTCATGGAGCATCTGCTTCTAGGTCTATATCATTGGTATGTTGTGCCTACCACCGCTTTATGCTATGTCTTTTGCACCACCTGAGTTTCTGTGTCTGCACGCTGGTTAGGGCCCTGCCTGGTCACCAGTCATCTGTCTTACTCAGGTTTTCACAACACACACACACATACACACACACACACACACACACACACACACTCACACACAGGTTTCTGGGCCACCCTAAAATGTCTCTCCAAGGGAATAGCATTCTGTGTATGCCAGAGTCTTGATGTAAAATTATCAAATATAGATAAAAGTCCCATTTATTCCTACCAATCTTTTAAAACAAACATAAGAAGGGAAAAAGAGTTGTGATCCTTATGCATATCTATTCAAAATGTTCCAGAGTGAAGGAGGAAGAATTATTTCACCGCCATATGCGACTCCTTATGCCTGAACTGGGTTCAGACCTTTTCAAGGCGGAGATGCATGCGCACATTTGACCATCTCTGTCAGGTTGGCCTCAGCATCTTGCAAGGATGATCAGTAGTCACATCCAAGGGAGATCAGAGTACGTCTTCTATCTTACCAAACAGATCAGTGATGTCTTGCAAGGTTTTTGGCACAGGTTTTCTATCAGTATTTTCTATTGAGAATCTGCAATATGTGGGTAGGGAGATAAGACCAGGTCTCCTCCCCGAATCTTGCAAGGAACATCAGGCACGTCTTGGCATGGAAGAGCAGAGAAACTCTGCTATCAGCATCTTCCAAAGAAGATCAGTAACATTTTGCATGGAAGACCAGAGCAGGCCTTGTATATTGCAAACATGATCATCCACATCTGCAAGGAAGATCAGATCACGTCTTCCATCACCATCATGCAATGCAGATCAGAAGCATATTGCAGGAAGATCGGAACACGACCTATCTCAGCACGATTTAAGGAAGACGAGGGATATTTTGCATGGAATATCACACCAGGTCCTGTATCAGCGTGTTCCAAGGAAGATCGGTGACATCTTGCAAGGCAGTTCAGAGGAGGCTGTCTGTCAGCATGTTGCAAGGCGGTTCAGCAAAATATTGCAAAAGATTAGAGGGTGTCTTCCCTCAGCACCGCGAAAAGGAAGACCAGGGATTGCTTGCGAGGAAGATCAGAGCAGGTTTTGTATTGGCATCTTGCAAGGAAGATCAGCAAGATGTTGCATGACAGATCAGAAGCCGAGGCATATCTTGCAAGAAGATCAGAGAAAGTGTTGAATGAGCCTCTTGATAAGAAGATCCGCAAAATCTGGCATGGCTGATCAGACCAGGTCTTCCATCAGCATCTTGCAAGGCTGATGGAAGCATTTTGAAAGGGAGATCAGAGCAGGTGTGCTCTCAGCACCTGCTAAGGGCGACCAGGATTATCTTGCAAGGCAGTTCAGAGCAGTGCTTCTCTGGCAACGTGCAGGGAATACCTGCAGCATCTTGCGAGAAAGACCATTGAAGGCCTTCTATTAGCATCTTGCAAAGCAGATAGGGAAGATCAGAGTAGGACTTCTTTCAGCGCCATGAAGAAATATGAACGACATCGCGAAAGACAGTTCAGAGGAGGTTCTCCCAGCAACTTGCAAGGAAGACCTCTTACTTGGAACACCATATTAGGACTTCTGTCACCATTTGCATGGCAGATCGACTGTATCTTTCAGGAAGATCTCGGCAGGACTTCTCCCAGCATCTTGATAGACAGATGAGAAATTTTGCATGGCAGATCAGACCAGATCTTCCATCAGCATTTTGCAAGGCTGATGGAAGCATCTTGAAAGGACGATCAGAACAGGTTTGCTCTCAGACCTGCTAAGGGTGAACGGGGATATCTTGCAAGGCAGTTCAGAGCAGTGCTTCTCTGGACTCGTGCAGGGAAGAGCTGCAGCATCTTGCGAGAAAGTCCATGGAAGGTCTTCTAGTAGCATCTTTCAAAGCAGATAGGGAAGATCAGAGTAGGACTTCTTTCAGCGCCATGAAGAAATATGAACGACATCGCGAAAGACATTTCAGAGGAGGTTCTCCCAGCAACTTGCAAGGAAGACCTCTTTCTTGGAACACCATATTAGGACTTCTGTCACTATTTGCATGGCAGATCGACGGTATCTTTCAGGAAGATCTGGGCAGAACTTCTCCCAGCATCGTGATAGACAGATGAGCAATTTTGCATGGCAGATCAGAGCAGATCTTCTGTCAGCATTTTGCAGGCAAGATCAGTGACGTTTTTAAGGAAGGGCACATCACAGTGATCCCCTCTCACATGCAAGATGCTATCATATGTGATTTCAGGAGTGGTACTGGGAATAATTTTCAGTGAGGGTAGTATGCGAAATAGCTTTGCGGGTCATCTCATGGAGCATCTGCTTCTAGGTCTATATCATTGGTATGTTGTGCCTACCACCGCTTTATGCTATGTCTTTTGCACCACCTGAGTTTCTGTGTCTGCACGCTGGTTAGGGCCCTGCCTGGTCACCAGTCATCTGTCTTACTCAGGTTTTCACAACACACACACACATACACACATACACCCACACACACACAGGCATTCTGGGCCACCCAAAAATGTCTCTCTAAGGGAATAGCATTCTGTGTATGCCAGAGTCTTGATGTAAAATTATCAAATATAGATAAAAGTCCCATTTATTCCTACCAATCTTTTGAAGCAAACATAAGAAGGGAAAAAGAGTTGTGATCCTTATGCATATCTATTCAAAATGTTCCAGAGTGAAGGAGGAAGAATTATTTCACCGCCATATGCGACTCCTTATGCCTGAACTGGATTCAGACCTTTTCAAGGCGGAGATGCATGCGCACATTTGACCATCTCTGTCAGGTTGGCCTCAGCATCTTGCAAGGATGATCAGTAGTCACATCCAAGGGAGATCAGAGTAGGTTTTCTATCTTACCAAACAGATCAGTTATGTCTTGCAAGGTTTTTGGCACAGGTCTTCTATCAGCATTTTCTATTGAGAATCTGCAATATGTGGGTAGGGAGATAAGACCAGGTCTCCTCCCCGAATCTTGCAAGGAACATCAGGCACGTCTTGGCATGGAAGAGCAGAGAAACTCTGCTATCAGCATCTTCCAAAGAAGATCAGTAGCATTTTGCATGGAGGACCAGAGCAGGCCTAGTATATTGCAAACATGATCATCCACATCTGCAAGGAAGATAAGATCACGTCTGCCATCACCATCATGCAATGCAGATCAGAAGCATATTGCAGGAAGATCGGAACACGACCTATCTCAGCACGATTTAAGGAAGACGAGGGATATTTTGCATGGAATATCACACCAGGTCATGTATCAGCGTGTTCCAAGGAAGATCGGCGACATCTTGCAAGGCAGTTCAGAGGAGGTCTTCTGTCAGCATGTTGCAAGGCGGTTCAGCAAAATTTGCAAGAAAGATTAGAGCGTGTCTTCCCTCAGCACCGCGAAAAGGAAGACCAGGGATTGCTTGCGAGGAAGATCAGAGCAGGTCTTGTACTAGCATCTTGCAAGGAAGATCAGCAAGATGTTGCATGACATATCAGAAGCCCAGGCATATCTTGCAAGAAGATCAGAGAAAGTGTTGAATGAGCCTCTTGATAAGAAGATCCGCAAAATCTGGTATGGCTGATCAGACCAGGTCTTCCATCAGCATCTTGCAAGGCTGATGGAAGCATTTTGAAAGGGATATCAGAGCAGGTGTGCTCTCAGCACCTGCTAAGGGCGACCAGGATAATATTGCAAGGCAGTTCAGAGCAGTGCTTCTCTGGCAACGTGCTGGGAATACCTGCAGCATCTTGCGAGAAAGACCATGGAAGGTCTTCTATCAGCATCTTGCAAAGCAGATAGGGAAGATCAGAGTAGGACTTCTTTCAGCGCCATGAAGAAATATGAACAACATCGCGAAAGACAGTTCAGAGAAGGTTCTCCCAGCAACTTGCAAGGAAGACCTCTTACTTGCAACACCATATTAGGACTTCTGTCACCATTTGCATGGCAGATTGACGGTATGTTTCAGGAAGATCTCCGCAGGACTTCTCCCAGCATCTTGATAGACAGATGAGCAATTTTGAAAGGCAGATCAGAGCACATCTTCAATCAGCATTTTGCTGGGAAGATCAGTGGCGTTTTCAATGAAGGGCACATCACAGTGATCCCATATCACATAAGATCTTATCATCTGTGATTTCGGGAGTGGTACTGGCAATTATTTTCAGTGAGCGTAGTATGCGAAATAGCTTTGCGGGTCATCTCATGGAGCATCTGCTTCTAGGTCTATATTATTGGTATGTTGTGCCTACCACCGGATAATGCTATGTCTTTTGCACCACCTGAGTTTCTGTGTCTGCATGCTGGTTAAGGCCCTATCTGATCACCAGTCATCTGTCTTACTCTGGTTTTCACAACACACACTCACACACACACACACACAAACACATACACACACACGCATTCAGGGGCACCCAAACATGTCTCTCCAAGGGAATAGCATTCTGTGTATGCCAGAGTCTTGATGTAAAATTATCAAATATAGATAAAAGTCCCATTTTTTCCTACAAATCTTTTGAAGCAAACATAAGAGGGGAAAAAAGTGGTGATCCCTATGCATATCTATCCAAAATTTTCCAGAGCGAAAGAGGAAAAATTATTTCACCCTCATATGCGAATCCTTTTGCTGAACTGGGTTCAGACCTTTTCAAGGTGGAGATGCATGCGCACATTTGACCATCCATGTCAGGTTGGCCTCAGCATCTTGCAATGATGATCAGTAGTCACATCCAAGGGAGATCAGAGTAGGTCTTCTATCTTACCAAACAGATCAGTGTTGTCTTGCACGGTTGATTGGCACAGGTCTTCTATCAGCATTTTCTATGGAGAATCTGCAATATCTGGGTAGGGAGATAAGACCAGGTCTCCTCCCAGCATCTTGCAAGGAATATCTGGCACGTCTCGGCAAGGAAGAGCAGAGAAGATCACCTATCAGCACCTTCCAGGGAAGATCAGTAGCATTTTGCAAGGAAGACCGGAGCAGGCCTTGTATATTGCAAACATGGTCATCCAAATCTACAAGGAAGATCAGAACACGTCTTCCATCACCATCTTGCAAGGCATATCAGAAGCATGTTGCAAGAAGATCCGAAGAGGTTCCATCTCAGCATGATTTAAGGAAGACGAGGGATATTTTGCATGGATTATCACACTAGGTCATGTATCAGCGTGTTCCAAGGAAGATCAGCGACATCTTGCAAGGCAGGTCACAGTAGGTCTTCTGTCAGCATCTGTCAAGGCAGATCAGCAAAATCTTGCCAGAAAGATCAGAGTGAGTCTTCCCTCAGCACCGCGAAAGAACGACCAGGGATTGCTTATGAGGAAGATCAGAGCAGTTCTTGTACTAGCATCATGCAAGGAAGATCAGCAATATCTTGAATGGCAGATCAGTAGGCCAGGCACACCTTGCAACGAAGATTAGCACGATGTTGCATGACAGATCAGAAGCTCTGTCATATCTTGCAAGGAAGATCAGAGCAAGTTGTATCAGCCTCTTGGTAAAAAGATTCGCAAAATCTGGCATGGCAGATCAGACCAGATCTTCCATCAGCATCTTGCAAGGCTGATGGAAGCATCTTGAAAGGAAGATCAGAACAGGTTTGCTCTCAGACCTGCTAAGGGTGAACGGGGATATCTTGCAAGGCAGTTCAGAGCAGTGCTTCTCTGGCAACCTGCAGGGAATACCTGCAGCATCTTGCAAGAAAGACCATGGAAGGTCTTCTATTAGCATCTTGCAAAGCAGATAGGGAAGATCAGAGTAGGACTTCTTTCAGCGCCATGAAGAAATATGAACGACATCGCGAAAGACAGTTCAGAGGAGGTTCTCCCAGCAACTTGCAAGGAAGACCTCTTACTTGGAACACTATATTAGAACTTCTGTCACCATTTGCATGGCAGATCGACGGTATCTTTCAGGAAGATCTGGGCAGAACTTCTCCCAGCATCTTGATAGACAGATGAGCAATTTTGCATGGCAGATCAGAGCACATCTTCTGTCAGCATTTTGCAGGGGAAGATCAGTGACATTTTCAAGGAAGGGCACATCACAGTGATCCCCTCTCACATGCAAGATGCTATCATATGTGATTTCAGGAGTGGTACTGGGAATAATTTTCAGTGAGGGTAATATGCGAAATAGTTTTGCGGGTCATTTCATGGAGCATCTGCTTCTAGGTCTATATCATTGGTATGTTGTGCCTACCACCGCTTTATGCTATGTCTTTTGCACCACCTGAGTTTCTGTGTCTGCACGCTGGTTAAGGCCCTGCCTGGTCACCAGTCATCTGTCTTACTCAGGTATTCACAACACAGACACATACACACATACACACACACACACACACACACACACAGGCATTCTGGGCCACCCAAAAATGTCTCTCTAAGGGAATAGCATTCTGTGTATGCCAGAGTCATGATGTAAAATTATCAAATATAGATAAAAGTCCTATTTTTTCCTACAAATCTTTTGAAGCAAACATAAGAAGGGAAAAAGAGTTGTGATCCTTATGCATATCTATTCAAAATGTTCCAGAGAGAAGGAGGAAGAATTATTTCACCGCCATATGCGACTCCTTATGCCTGAACTGGGTTCAGACCTTTTCAGGGCGGAGATGCATGCGCACATTTGACCATCTCTGTCAGGTTGGCCTCAGCATCTTGCAAGGATGATCAGTAGTCACATCCAAGGGAGATCAGAGTAGGTTTTCTATCTTACCAAACAGATCAGTGATGTCTTGCAAGGTTTTTGGCACAGGTCTTCTATCAGCATTTTCTATTGAGAATCTGCAATATGTGGGTAGGGAGATAAGACCAGGTCTCCTCCCCGAATCTTGCAAGGAACATCAGGCACGTCTTGGCATGGAAGAGCAGAGAAACTCTGCTATCAGCATCTTCCAAAGAAGATAAGTAACATTTTGCATGGAAGACCAGAGCAGGCCTTGTATATTGCAAACATGATCATCCACATCTGCAAGGAAGATCAGATCACGTCTTCCATCACCATCATGCAAGGCAGATCAGAAGCATATTGCAGGAAGATCGGAACACGACCTATCTCAGCACGATTTAAGGAAGACGAGGGATATTTTGCATGGAACATCACACCAGGTCATGTATCAGCGTGTTCCAAGGAAGATCTGCGACATCTTGCAAGGCAGTTCAGAGGAGGTCTTCTGTCAGCATGTTGCAAGGCGGTTCAGCAAAATCTTCCAGAAAGATTAGAGCATGTCTTCCCTCAGCACCGCGAAAAGGAAGACCAGGGATTGCTTGCGAGGAAGATCAGAGCAGGTCTTGTACCAGCATCTTGCAAGGAAGATCAGCAAGATGTTGCATGACAGATTAGAAGCCCAGGCATATCTTGCAAGAAGATCAGAGAAAGTGTTGAATGAGCCTCTTGATAAGAAGATCCGCAAAATCTGGCATGGCTGATCAGACCAGGTCTTCCATCAGCATCTTGCAAGACTGATGGAAGCATTTTGAAAGAGAGATCAGAGCAGGTGTGCTGTCAGCACCTGCTAAGGTCGACGGGAGATATCTTGCAAGGCAGTTCAGAGCAGTGCTTCTCTGGCAACGTGCAGGGAATACCTGCAGCATCTTGTGAGAAAGACCATGGAAGGTCTTCTATTAGCATCTTGCAAAGCAGATAGGGAAGATCAGAGTAGGACTTCTTTCAGCGCCATGAAGAAATATGAACGACATCGCGAAAGACAGTTCAGAGGAGGTTCTCCCAGCAACTTGCAAGGAAGACCTCTTACTTGGAACACCATATTAGAACTTCTGTCACCATTTGCATGGCAGATCGACGGTATCTTTCAGGAAGATCTGGGCAGGACTTCTCCCAGCATCTTGATAGACAGATGAGAAATTTTGCATGCAGATCAGACCAGATCTGTCAGCATTTTGCAGGGAAGATCAGTGACGTTTTCAAGAAAGCGCACATCACAGTGATCCCCTCTCACATGCAAGATCCTATCATATGTGATTTCAGGAGTGTTACTGGGAATAATTTTCAGTGAGGGTCGTATGCGAAATAGCTTTGCGGGCCATCTCATGGAGCCTCTGCTTCTAGGTCTATAATATTGGTATGTCGTGCCTACCACCGGATTATGCTATGTCTTTTGCACCACCTGAGTTTCTGTGTCTGCACGCTGGTTAGGGCCCTGCCTGGTCACCAGTCATCTGTATTACTCAGGTTTTCACAACACACACTCACACACTCACACATACACACACACGCACACATTCAGGGCCACCCAAAAATGTCTCTCTAAGGGAATAGCATTCTGTGTATGCCAGAGTCTTGATGTAAAATTATCAAATATAGATAAAAGTCCCATTTATTCCTACCAATCTTTTGAAGCAAACAGAAGAAGGGAAAAAGAGTTGTGATCCCTATGCATATCTATCCAAAATTTTCCAGAGAGAAGGAGGAAGAATTATTTCACCGCCATATGCGACTCCTTATGCCTGAACTGGGTTCAGACCTTTTCAAGGCGGAGATGCATGCGCACATTTGACCATCTCTGTCAGGTTGGCCTCAGCGTCTTGCAAAGATAATCAATAGTCACATACAAGGGAGATCAGTGTAGGTCTTCTATCTTACCAAACAGATCAGTGTTGTCTTGTAAGGTTTATTGGCACAGGTCTTCTATCAGTATTTTCTATGGAGAATCTGCAATATCTGGGTAGGGAGATAAGACCAGTTCTCCTCCCCGAATCTTGCAAGGAACATCGGGCACGTCTTGGCATGGAAGAGCAGAGAAGCTCTGCTATCAGTATCTTCCAAAGAAGATAAGTAGCATTTTGCATGGAAGACCAGAGCAGGCCTTGTATATTGTAAATATGATCATCCACATCTGCAAGGAAGATCAGATCACGTCTTCCATCACCATCATGCAATGCAGATCAGAAGCATATTGCAGGAAGATCGGAACACGACCTATCTCAGCATGATTTAAGGAAGACGAGGGATATTTTGCATGGAATATCACACCAGGTCATGTATCAGCGTGTTCCAAGGAAGATCGGCGACATCTTGCAAGGCAGTTCAGAGGAGGTCTTCTGTCAGCATGTTGCAAGGCGGTTCAGCAAAATCTTGCAAGAAAGATTAGAGCGTGTCTTCCCTCAGCACCGCGAAAAGGAAGACCAGGGATTGCTTGCGAGGAAGATCAGAGCAGGTCTTGTACTAGCATCTTGCAAGGAAGATCAGCAAGATGTTGCATGACATATCAGAAGCCCAGGCATATCTTGCAAGAAGATCAGAGAAAGTGTTGAATGAGCCTCTTGATAAGAAGATCCGCAAAATCTGGTATGGCTGATCAGACCAGGTCTTCCATCAGCATCTTGCAAGGCTGATGGAAGCATTTTGAAAGGGATATCAGAGCAGGTGTGCTCTCAGCACCTGCTAAGGGCGACCAGGATAATATTGCAAGGCAGTTCAGAGCAGTGCTTCTCTGGCAGCGTGCTGGGAATACCTGCAGCATCTTGCGAGAAAGACCATGGAAGGTCTTCTATCAGCATCTTGCAAAGCAGATAGGGAAGATCAGAGTAGGACTTCTTTCAGCGCCATGAAGAAATATGAACAACATCGCGAAAGACAGTTCAGAGAAGGTTCTCCCAGCAACTTGCAAGGAAGACCTCTTACTTGCAACACCATATTAGGACTTCTGTCACCATTTGCATGGCAGATTGACGGTATGTTTCAGGAAGATCTCCGCAGGACTTCTCCCAGCATCTTGATAGACAGATGAGCAATTTTGAAAGGCAGATCAGAGCACATCTTCAATCAGCATTTTGCTGGGAAGATCAGTGGCGTTTTCAATGAAGGGCACATCACAGTGATCCCATATCACATAAGATCTTATCATCTGTGATTTCGGGAGTGGTACTGGCAATTATTTTCAGTGAGCGTAGTATGCGAAATAGCTTTGCGGGTCATCTCATGGAGCATCTGCTTCTAGGTCTATATTATTGGTATGTTGTGCCTACCACCGGATAATGCTATGTCTTTTGCACCACCTGAGTTTCTGTGTCTGCATGCTGGTTAAGGCCCTATCTGATCACCAGTCATCTGTCTTACTCTGGTTTTCACAACACACACTCACACACACACACACAAACACATACACACACACGCATTCAGGGGCACCCAAACATGTCTCTCCAAGGGAATAGCATTCTGTGTATGCCAGAGTCTTGATGTAAAATTATCAAATATAGATAAAAGTCCCATTTTTTCCTACAAATCTTTTGAAGCAAACATAAGAGGGGAAAAAAGTGGTGATCCCTATGCATATCTATCCAAAATTTTCCAGAGCGAAAGAGGAAAAATTATTTCACCCTCATATGCGAATCCTTTTGCTGAACTGGGTTCAGACCTTTTCAAGGTGGAGATGCATGCGCACATTTGACCATCTCTGTCAGGTTGGCCTCAGCATCTTGCAAGGATTATCAGTAGTCACATCCAAGGGAGATCAGAGTAGGTCTTCTATCTTACCAAACAGATCAGTGTTGTCTTGCTCGGTTGATTGGCACAGGTCTTCTATCAGCATTTTCTATGGAGAATCTGCAATATCTGGGTAGGAAGATAAGACCAGGTCTCCTCCCAGCATCTTGCAAGGAATATCTGGCATGTCTCGGCAAGGAAGAGCAGAGAAGATCACCTATCAGCACCTTCCAGGGAAGATCAGTAGCATTTTGCAAGGAAGACCGGAGCAGGCCTTGTATATTGCAAACATGGTCATCCAAATCTACAAGGAAGATCAGAACACGTCTTCCATCACCATCTTGCAAGGCATATCAGAAGCATGTTGCAAGAAGATCCGAAGAGGTTCCATCTCAGCATGATTTAAGGAAGACGAGGGATATTTTGCATGGATTATCACACTAGGTCATGTATCAGCGTGTTCCAAGGAAGATCAGCGACATCTTGCAAGGCAGGTCACAGCAGGTCTTCTGTCAGCATCTGTCAAGGCAGATCAGCAAAATCTTGCCAGAAAGATCAGAGTGAGTCTTCCCTCAGCACCGCGAAAGGACGACCAGGGATTGCTTATGAGGAAGATCAGAGCAGTTCTTGTACTAGCATCATGCAAGGAAGATCAGCAATATCTTGAATGGCAGATCAGTAGGCCAGGCACACCTTGCAACGAAGATTAGCACGATGTTGCATGACAGATCAGAAGCTCTGTCATATCTTGCAAGGAAGATCAGAGCAAGTTGTATCAGCCTCTTGGTAAAAAGATTCGCAAAATCTGGCATGGCAGATCAGACCAGATCTTCCATCAGCATCTTGCAAGGCTGATGGAAGCATCTTGAAAGGAAGATCAGAACAGGTTTGCTCTCAGACCTGCTAAGGGTGAACGGGGATATCTTGCAAGGCAGTTCAGAGCAGTGCTTCTCTGGCAACCTGCAGGGAATACCTGCAGCATCTTGCAAGAAAGACCATGGAAGGTCTTCTATTAGCATCTTGCAAAGCAGATAGGGAAGATCAGAGTAGGACTTCTTTCAGCGCCATGAAGAAATATGAACGACATCGCGAAAGACAGTTCAGAGGAGGTTCTCCCAGCAACTTGCAAGGAAGACCTCTTACTTGGAACACTATATTAGAACTTCTGTCACCATTTGCATGGCAGATCGACGGTATCTTTCAGGAAGATCTGGGCAGAACTTCTCCCAGCATCTTGATAGACAGATGAGCAATTTTGCATGGCAGATCAGAGCACATCTTCTGTCAGCATTTTGCAGGGGAAGATCAGTGACATTTTCAAGGAAGGGCACATCACAGTGGTCCCCTCTCACATGCAAGATGCTATCATATGTGATTTCAGGAGTGGTATTGGGAATAATTTTCAGTGAGGGTAGTATGCGAAATAGTTTTGCGGGTCATTTCATGGAGCATCTGCTTCTAGGTCTATATCATTGGTATGTTGTGCCTACCACCGCTTTATGCTATGTCTTTTGCACCACCTGAGTTTCTGTGTCTGCACGCTGGTTAAGGCCCTGCCTGGTCACCAGTCATCTGTCTTACTCAGGTATTCACAACACAGACACATACACACATACACAAACACACACACACACACACAGGCATTCTGGGCCACCCAAAAATGTCTCTCTAAGGGAATAGCATTCTGTGTATGCCAGAGTCATGATGTAAAATTATCAAATATAGATAAAAGTCCTATTTTTTCCTACAAATCTTTTGAAGCAAACATAAGAAGGGAAAAAGAGTTGTGATCCTTATGCATATCTATTCAAAATGTTCCAGAGTGAAGGAGGAAGAATTATTTCACCGCCATATGCGACTCCTTATGCCTGAACTGGGTTCAGACCTTTTCAGGGCGGAGATGCATGCGCACATTTGACCATCTCTGTCAGGTTGGCCTCAGCATCTTGCAAGGATGATCAGTAGTCACATCCAAGGGAGATCAGAGTAGGTTTTCTATCTTACCAAACAGATCAGTGATGTCTTGCAAGGTTTTTGGCACAGGTCTTCTATCAGCATTTTCTATTGAGAATCTGCAATATGTGGGTAGGGAGATAAGACCAGGTCTCCTCCCCGAATCTTGCAAGGAACATCAGGCACGTCTTGGCATGGAAGAGCAGAGAAACTCTGCTATCAGCATCTTCCAAAGAAGATAAGTAACATTTTGCATGGAAGACCAGAGCAGGCCTTGTATATTGCAAACATGATCATCCACATCTGCAAGGAAGATCAGATCACGTCTTCCATCACCATCATGCAAGGCAGATCAGAAGCATATTGCAGGAAGATCGGAACACGACCTATCTCAGCACGATTTAAGGAAGACGAGGGATATTTTTCATGGAACATCACACCAGGTCATGTATCAGCGTGTTCCAAGGAAGATCTGCGACATCTTGCAAGGCAGTTCAGAGGAGGTCTTCTGTCAGCATGTTGCAAGGCGGTTCAGCAAAATCTTCCAGAAAGATTAGAGCATGTCTTCCCTCAGCACCGCGAAAAGGAAGACCAGGGATTGCTTGCGAGGAAGATCAGAGCAGGTCTTGTACCAGCATCTTGCAAGGAAGATCAGCAAGATGTTGCATGACAGATTAGAAGCCCAGGCATATCTTGCAAGAAGATCAGAGAAAGTGTTGAATGAGCCTCTTGATAAGAAGATCCGCAAAATCTGGCATGGCAGATCAGACCAGGTCTTCCATCAGCATCTTGCAAGACTGATGGAAGCATTTTGAAAGAGAGATCAGAGCAGGTGTGCTCTCAGCACCTGCTAAGGTCGACGGGAGATATCTTGCAAGGCAGTTCAGAGCAGTGCTTCTCTGGCAACGTGCAGGGAATACCTGCAGCATCTTGTGAGAAAGACCATGGAAGGTCTTCTATTAGCATCTTGCAAAGCAGATAGGGAAGATCAGAGTAGGACTTCTTTCAGCGCCATGAAGAAATATGAACGACATCGCGAAAGACAGTTCAGAGGAGGTTCTCCCAGCAACTTGCAAGGAAGACCTCTTACTTGGAACACCATATTAGAACTTCTGTCACCATTTGCATGGCAGATCGACGGTATCTTTCAGGAAGATCTGGGCAGGACTTCTCCCAGCATCTTGATAGACAGATGAGAAATTTTGCATGCAGATCAGACCAGATCTGTCAGCATTTTGCAGGGAAGATCAGTGACGTTTTCAAGAAAGCGCACATCACAGTGATCCCCTCTCACATGCAAGATCCTATCATATGTGATTTCAGGAGTGTTACTGGGAATAATTTTCAGTGAGGGTCGTATGCGAAATAGCTTTGCGGGCCATCTCATGGAGCCTCTGCTTCTAGGTCTATAATATTGGTATGTCGTGCCTACCACCGGATTATGCTATGTCTTTTGCACCACCTGAGTTTCTGTGTCTGCACGCTGGTTAGGGCCCTGCCTGGTCACCAGTCATCTGTATTACTCAGGTTTTCACAACACACACTCACACACTCACACATACACACACACGCACACATTCAGGGCCACCCAAAAATGTCTCTCTAAGGGAATAGCATTCTGTGTATGCCAGAGTCTTGATGTAAAATTATCAAATATAGATAAAAGTCCCATTTATTCCTACCAATCTTTTGAAGCAAACAGAAGAAGGGAAAAAGAGTTGTGATCCCTATGCATATCTATCCAAAATTTTCCAGAGAGAAGGAGGAAGAATTATTTCACCGCCATATGCGACTCCTTATGCCTGAACTGGGTTCAGACCTTTTCAAGGCGGAGTTGCATGCGCACATTTGACCATCTCTGTCAGGTTGGCCTCAGCGTCTTGCAAAGATAATCAATAGTCACATACAAGGGAGATCAGTGTAGGTCTTCTATCTTACCAAACAGATCAGTGTTGTCTTGTAAGGTTTATTGGCACAGGTCTTCTATCAGTATTTTCTATGGAGAATCTGCAATATCTGGGTAGGGAGATAAGACCAGTTCTCCTCCCCGAATCTTGCAAGGAACATCGGGCACGTCTTGGCATGGAAGAGCAGAGAAGCTCTGCTATCAGTATCTTCCAAAGAAGATAAGTAGCATTTTGCATGGAAGACCAGAGCAGGCCTTGTATATTGTAAATATGATCATCCACATCTGCAAGGAAGATCAGATCACGTCTTCCATCACCATCATGCAACGCAGATCAGAAGCATATTGCAGGAAGATCGGAACACGACCTATCTCAGCACGATTTAAGGAAGACAAGGGATATTTTGCATGGAATATCACACCAGGTCATGTATCAGTGTGTTCCAAGGAAGATCGGCGACATCTTGCAAGGCAGTTCAGAGGAGGTCTTTGGCCAGCATCTTGCAAGGCGGTTCAGCAAAATCTTGAAAGAAAGATCAGAGCTTGTCTTCCCTCAGCACTGCGAAAGGAAGACCAGGGATTGCTTGTGAGGAAAATCAGAGCAGGTGTTGTACCAGCATCTTGCAAGGAAGATCAGCCATATCTTGCATGACAGATCAGAAGCCCAGGCATATCTTTCAAGGAAGATCAGAGCAAGTGTTGTATCAGCCTCTTGGTAAGAAGAGCCGCAAAATATGGCATTGCAGATGAGACCATGTCTCCCATCTGCATCTTGCAAGGCTGATGGAAGCATATTGAAAGGGAGATCAGAGCAGGTGTGATCTCAGCACCTGCTAAGGGCGACCGGCGATATCTTGCAAGGCAGTTCAGAGCGTTCAGAGCAGTGCTTCTCTGGCATCGTGCAGGGAATTCCTGCAGCATCTTGCAAGAAAGACCATGGTAGGTCTTCTATTAGCATCTCGTAAGGCAGATAGGGAAATCAGAGTAGGACTTCTTTCAGCGCCATCAATAAATATGAACGACATTGCGAAAGAGAGTTCAGAGGAGGTTCTCCCAGCATCTTGCAAGGAAGACCTCTGACTTTCAACACCATATTAAGACTTCTGTCACCATCTTGCATGGGAGATCGATGGCATCTTTCAAGGAAGATCTGGGCAGGACTTCTCCCAGCATCTTGATAGACAGATGAGCAATTTAGCTAGGCAGATCAGAGCAGATCTCCTATCAGCATTTTGCATGGAAGATCAGTGGCGTTTTCAAGGAAGGGCACATCACAGTGATCCCATCTCTCACGTAAGATCCTATCATCTGTGAGTTCGGGAGTGGTACTGGGAATAATTTTCAGTGAGGGTACTATGTGAAATAGCTTTGCGGGTCATCTCATTGAGAATCTGCTTCTAGGTCTACATTATTGGCATGTTGTGCCTACCACCGGAATATGCTATGTCTTTTGCACCACCTGAGTTTCTGTGTCTGCTGGCCGGTTAGGGCCATGCCTGGTCACCAGTCATCTCTCTTATTCATGTTTATACAAAACTCACACACACACACACACATTAAGGGCCATCCAAACATGTCTCTGTAAGAGAGCAGCATTCTGTGTATGCCAGCGTCTTGATGTATAATTTTCACATATAGGTAAAAGTCCCATTTTTTTACTACAAATCTCTTGAAGCAAACCTAGGAAGAGAAAAAAGAGTTGTGATCCCTATGCATACCTATCCAAAATTTTCCAGAGAGGAGGAGGAAGAATTATTTCACCCCCATATGCGACTCCTTATGCCTGAACTGGGTTCAGATCTTTTCAAGTTGGAGATGCATGCGCACATTTGAATGTCTCCATCAAGTTGTCCTCAGCATCTTGTAAGGATCATCAGTAGTCACATCGAAGGGGATCAGAGCAGGTCTTCTATCTTACCAAACAGATCAGTGATGTCTTGCAAGGTTGATTGGCACAGGTCTTCTATCAGCATCTTTTATGGAGAATCTGCAATATCTTGGTAGGGACATAAGTCCAGGTCTCCTCCCAGCATCTTGCAAGGAATATCTAGCACGTCTTGTCCAGGAAGAGCAGAGAAGCTCTCCTATCAGCATCTTCCAGGGAAATCAGCAGCATTTTGCCTGGAAGACCAGAGCAGACCTTGTATATTGCAAACATGGTCATCCAAATCTACAAGGAAGATCAGAACACGTCTTCCATCACCATCTTGCAAGGCAGATCAGAAGCATGTTGCAAGAAGATCGGAACAGGTCCTATCTGAGCATAATTTAAGGAAGATGAGGGATATTTTGCATGGAATATCACACTCAGTCATGTATCAGCGTGTTCCAAGGAAGATCGGCGACATCTTGCAAGGCAGGTCAGAGCAGGTTTCTATCAGCATCTGTCAAGGAATATCAGCAAAATCATGCCAGACAGATCAGAGTGAGTCTTCCCTCAGCACCGCGAAAGGATGAACAGGGATTGCTTTTCAGGAAGATCCTAGCAGGTCCTGTACCAGCATCATGCAAGGAAGATCAGCAATATCTTGCATGGCAGTTCAGAAGGCCAGGCACATCTTGCAAGGAAGATCAGGAAGACGTTTCATGACAGATCAGAAGCCCTGTCATATCTTCCAAAGAGGATAAGAGCATGTGTTGTATCAGCCTCTTGGTAAGAAGATACGCAAAATCTGGTATGGCAGATCAGACTAGGTCTTCCATCAGCATCTTGCAAGGCTGATGGAAGCATCTAGAAAGGAACCAGAGCAGGTTTGCTCTCACCCCCTGCTAAGGTCGATCGGTGTTATCTTACAAGGCAGTACCGCGCAGTGTTTCTCTGGCAACTTGCAGGGAAGAGCTGCAGCATCTTGTGAGAAAGATCATGGCAGGTCTTCTATCAGCATCTCGCAAGGCAGATAGGGAAGATCAGAGAAGTACTTCTTTCAGCGTCATGAAGAAATATGAAGGCCATCTTGAAAGAGAGTTCAGGGGAGGTTCTCCCAGCACATTGCAAGGCAGACCTCTTACTTGGGACACCATATTAGAACTTCTATCACCATCTTGCATGGGAGATTAGGCGCATCTTTCAAGGAAGATCTGGGCAGGACTTCTCCCCGCATCCTGATAGACAGATGAGCAATTTTGCAAGGCAGATCAGAGAAGATCTTCTATCAGCATTTTGCAGGGAAGATCAGTGGCGTTTTCAAGGAAGGGCACATCACAGTGATCCCATCTCACACGTAAGATCCTATCATCTGTGAGTTCGGGAGTGGTACTGGGAATAATTTTCAGTGAGGGACTATGCGAAATAGCTTTGCAGGTCATCTCATGGAGCAGCGGCTTCTAGGTGTACATTATTGGCATGTTGTGCCTACCACCGGATTATGCTATGTCTTTTGCACCACCTGAATTTCTGTGTCTGCCGGCCGGTTAGGGCCCTGCCTGGTCACCAGTCATCTGTCTTACTCAGGTTTTCACAACACACGCACACACACACACATACACACATACACACGCATTCAGGGTCACCAAAACATTTCTCTCTAAGGGAGCAGCATTCTGTGTATGCCAGGATCTTGATGTATAATTTTCAAATATAGATAAAAGTCCCATTTTTTTCCTACAAATCTTTTGAAGCAAACATAGGAAGAGAAAAAAGAGTTGTGATCCCTATGCATATCTATCCAAAATTTTCCAGAGAGAAGGAGGAAGAATTATTTCACCCCCATATGCGACTCCTTATGCCTGAACTTGGTTCAGACCTCTTCAAGGTGGAGATGCATGCGCACTATTGAAAGTCTCCACCAGGTTGTCCTCAGCATCTTGTAAGGATGATCAGTCGTCACATCCAAGGGGATCAGAGCAGGTCTTCTATCTTACCAAACAGGTCAGTGATACCTTGAAAGGTTGATTGGCACAGGTCTGCTATCAGCATCTTTTATGGAGAATCTGCAATATCTTGGTAGGGAGATTAGACCAGGTCTCCTCTCAGCATCTTGCAAGGAATATCGGGCACGTCTTGGCAAGGAAGAGCAGAGAAGCTCTCCTCTCAGCATCTTCCAAGGAAGATCAGCAGCATTTTGCAAGGAAGACTAGAGCAGGTCTTGTATATTGCAAACATGATCATCCACATTTTCAAGGAAGATCAGAGCACTTCTTCCATCACCATCTTGCAAGGCAGATCAGAAGCATATTGTAGGAAGATCGGAACAGAACCTATCTCAGCACGATTTAAGGAAGACGAGGGATATTTTGCATGGAATATCACACCAGGTCATGTATCAGCGTGTTCCAAGGAAGATCGGCGACATTTTGCAAGGCAGTTCAGAGAAGGTCTTCTGTCAGCATGTTTCAAGGCGGTTCAGCAAAATCTTGCAAGAAAGATCAGGGCGGGTCTCCCCTCAGCACCGCGAAAGGAAGACCAGGGATTGCTTGTGAGGAAGATCAGAGCAGGTCTTGTACCAGCATCTTGCAAGGAAGATCAGCACGGTGTTGCATGACAGATTAGAAGCACAGTCATATCTTGCAAGGAAGATCAGAGCAAGTGTTGAATCAGCCTCTTGGTAAGAAGATCCGCAAAATCTGGCATGGCTGATCAGACCAGGTCTTCCATCAGCATACTGCAAGGCTGAGGGAAGCATCTTGAAAGGGAAATCAGAGCAGCTTTGCTCTCAGCACCAGCTAAGGGCGACCGGAGATATCTTGCAAGGCAGTTCAGAGAAGTGCTTCTCTGGCAACGTGCAGGGAAGAGCTGCAGCATCATGCGAGAAAGAACATGGCAGGTCTTCTATTAGCATCTTGCAAGGCAGATAGGGAAGTTCAGAGTAGGACTTCTTTCAGCACCATGAAGAAATATGAAGGACATCGAGAAAGACAATTCAGAGGAGGTTCTCCCAGCATCTTGCAAGGAAGATCTCTGACTTTGAACACCATATTAGGACTTCTGTCACCATCTTGCATGGGAGATCGATGGCATCTTTCAAGGAAGATCTGGGCAGGACTTCTCCCAGCATCTTGATAGACAGATGAGCAATTTTGCAAGGCAGATCAGAGCAGTTCTTCTATCAGCATTTTGCAGGGAAGATCAGTAGCGTTTTCAAGGAAGTGCACATCACAGTGATCCCATCTCACATGTAAGATTCTATCATCTGTGAGTTCTTTAGTGGAACTGGGAATAATTTCCGGAGAGGGTACTATGTGAAATAGCTTTTGGGTTCATCTCATGGAGCAGCTGCTTCTAGGTCTATATTATTGGCATGTTGTGCCTACCACCGGATTATGCTATGTCTTTTGCACCACCTGATTTTCAGTGTCTGCCCACCGGTTAGGGCGCTGCATGGTCACCAGTCATCTGTCTTACTCAGGTTTTCACAACACACGCACACACACACACATACACACACACACACACACACACGAATTCAGGGCCACCAAAACATTTATCTCTAAGGGAATAGCATCCTGTGTATGTCAGGGTCTTGATGTAAAATCATCAAATATAGTTAAAAATCCCATTTTTTCCTACAAATCGTTTGAAGCAAACATAAGAAGATAAAAATGAGTTGTGATCCCTATGCATATGTATCCAAAATTTTCCAGAGAGAAGGAGGAAGAATTATTTCACCCCCATATGCGACTCCTCATGCCTGAACAGGGTTCAGACTTTTTCAAGTCGGAGATGCATGAGCACAGTTGAACATCTCTGTCAGGTTGTCCTCAGCATCTTTCAAGGATGACCACTTGTCACATCCACGGGAGATCAGAGCAGGTCTTCTATCTTACCAAACAGATCAGTGATGTATTCAAAGTTTGATTGGCACAGGTCTTCTATCCGCATTTTTTGGGGGGTATCTGCAATATCTTGGTAGGTTGATTAGACCAGGTCTCCTCCCAGCATCTTGCAAGGAACATCAGGCACGCTTGGCAAGGAAGGGCAGAGAAGCTCTCCTATCAGCATCTTCCAAGGAAGATCAGTAGCATTTTGCATGGAACACTAGAGTTTGCCTTGTATATTCAAACATGATCATCCACATCTGCAAGGAAGATCAGAGCACGTCTTCCATCACCATCTTGCAAGGCAGATCAGAAGCATATTGCAGGAAGATTGGAACACGACCTATCTCAGCACGATTTAAGGAAGACGAGGGATATTTTGCATGGAATATCACACCAGGTCATGTATCAGGGTGTTCCAAGGAAGATCGGCGACATCTTGCAAGGCAGGTCAGAGGAGGTCTTCTGTCAGCATGTTGCAAGGCGGTTCAGCAAAATCTTGCAAGAAAGATCAGGGCGAGTCTCCCCTCAACACCGCGAAAGGAAGACAAGGGATTGCTTGTGAGGAGGACCAGAGCAGGTCTTGTACCAGCATCTTGCAAAGAAGATCAGCAATATCTTGCTTGACAGATCAGAAGGTCAGACACATCCTGCAAGGAAAATCAATACGATGTTGCATGACAGATCAGAAGCACAGTCATGTCTTGCAAGGAAGATCAGAACAAGTGTTGAATCAGCCTCTTGGTAAGAAGATCCGCAAAATCTGACATGGCAGATCAGACCAGGTCTTCCATCAGCATCTTGCAAGGCTGAGGGAAGCATCTTGAAAGGGAAATCAGAGCAGCTGTGCTCTCAGCACCTGCTAAGGGTGAACGGGGATATCTTGCAAGGCAGTTCAGAGCAGTGCTTCTCTGGCAACGTGCAGGGAATACCTGCAGCATCTTGCGAGAAAGACCATGGCAGGTCTTCTATTAGCATCTCGGAAGGCAGATAGGGAAGATCAGAGTAGGACTTCTTTTAGAGCCTTGAATAAATATGACTGACATCGTGAAAGACAGTTCAGAGGGGGTTCTCCCAGCATGTTGCAAGGAAGACCTTTGACTTTCAACACCATATTAGGACTTCTGTCACCATCTTGCATGGGATATCGATGGCATCTTTCAAGGAAGATCTGGGCAGGACTTCGCTCAGCATCTTGATAGACAGATGAGCAATTTTGCAAGGCAGATCAGAGCAGATCTTCTATCAGCATTTTGCAGGGAAGATCAGTGGCGTATTCAAGGAAGGGCACATCACAGTGATCCCATCTCACACGTTATATCCTATCATCCGTCAGTTCGGGAGTGCTACTGTGAATAATTTTCAGTGAGGGTACTATGCGAAATAGCTTTGCGGGTCATCTCATGGAGAAGCTGCTTCTAGGCCTATATTATTGGCGTGTTGTGCCTACCAGCGGATTATGCTATGTCTTTTGCACCCCCTGAGTTTCTGTGTCTGCCGGCCGGTTAAGTCCCTGCCTGGTCACCAGTCATCTTTCTTACTCAAGTTTACACAAAATTCACATACACACACACATACACACACACATTCAGGGCCATCCAAACATGTCTCTCTAAGGGAGCAGCATTCTGTGTATGCCAGGGTCTTGATGTATAATTTTCAAATATATATAAAAGTCCCATTTTTTCCTACAAATCTTTGTAAGCAAACATAAGAAGAGAAAAAAAAATTGTGATCCCTATGCATACCGATCCAAAATTTTCCAGAGAGAAGGAGGAAGAATTATTTCACCCCCATATGCTACTCCTTATGCCTGAACTTGGTTCAGACCTTTTCAAGGTGGAGATGCATGCGCACATTTCAATCTCTCCATCCGGTCGTCCTCAGCATGTTGTAAGGATGATCAGTAGTCACATCAAAGGGGATCACTGCAGGTCTTATTTCTTACCAAACAGATCAGTGATGTCTTGCAAGGTTAATTGGCACAGGTCTTCTATCAGCATCTTCTATGGAGAATCTGCAATATCTTGGTAGGGAGATTAGACCAGTTCTACTCTCAGCATCTTGCAAGGAATATCTGGCACGTCTTGGCAAGGAAGCACAGAGAAGCTCTCCTTCAGCATCTTCCAAGGAACATCAGCAGCATTTTGCAAGGAAGACCAGAGCAGGCCTTGTATATTGCAAACATGATCATCCACATCTGCAAGGAAGATCAGAGCACGTCTTCCATCACCATCTTGCAAGGCAGATCCGAAGCATGTTGCAAGAAGATCGGAACAGGTCCTATCTCAGCACGATATAAGGAAGACGACGGGTCTTTTGCATGGAATATCACACCAGGTCATGTACCAGCGTGTTCCAAGGAAGATCGGCGACATCTTGCAAGGCAGTTCCGAGGAGGTCTTCGGTCAGCATGTTGCAATGCGGTTCAGCAAAATCTTGCAGAAAGATCAGAACGGGTCTTCCCTCTGCACGGCGAAAGGAAGACCAGGGATTGCTTGCGAGGAAGATCAGAGCAGTTCTTGTACCAGCATCTTGCAAGGAAAATCAGCAATATCTTGCATGGCAGATCAGAAGGTCAGGCACATCCTGAAAGGAAGATCAGCAAGATGTTGCATGATAGATTATAAACCCAGGCATATCTTGTAAGGAAGATCAGAGCAAGTGTTGTATCAGCCTCTTGGTAAGACATCCAAAAAATCTGGCATGGCAGATCAGACAAGGTCTTCCATCAGCATCTTGCATAACAGATGGAAGCATCTTGAAAGGAAGATCAGAGTAGGTTTGTTCTCAGCACCTGCTAAGGGCGACCGGGGATATCTTGCAAGGCAGTTCAGAGCAGTGATTCTCTGGCAACTTGCAGGGAAGAGCTGCAGCATCTTGTGAGAAAGTCCATGGCAGGTCTTCTATTAGCATCTTGCAAGGCAGATCAGGGAAGATCAGAGTAGGACTTCTTTCCACAAAATGAAGAAACATGAACAACATCTCGAAAGAGAGTTCAGAGGAGGTTCTCCCAGCATCTTGCAAGGAAGACCTCTTACTAGGAACACCATATTAGGCCTTCTGTCACCATCTTCCATGGCAGATCGACGGCATCTTTCAAGGAAGATCTGGGCAGGTCTTCTCCCAGCATCCTGATAGACAGATGAGCAATTTAGCAAGGCAGATCAGAGCAGATCTTATATCAGCATTTTGCAGGGAAGATCAGTGACATTTTCAAGGAAGGTTACATCACAGTGATCCCATCTCACACGTAAGATCCTATCATCTATGAGTTCAGGAGTCGTACAGGGAATAATTTTCAGAGAGGGTACAATGCGAAATAGCTTTGCGGGTCATCTCATGCAGCAGCTGCTTCTAGGTCTATATTATTGGCATGTTGTTCCTACCACCGGATTATGATATGTGTTTTGCACCACCTGAGTTTATGTGTCTGCCTGCCTGTTATGGCCCTGCCTGGGCATCAGTCATCTGTCTAACTCAGGTTTATACAACACACACACACACACACACACACACACGATTTAACATTTGGACTTGCACAGCAAGAAAATCGCAAGTGTCTTTAAATAACATTCTTCAATATAAAAATTTGATTATAAAATTAATAATTAAAGAAAACCCTGAAACACGTGAGAAATGAAAGAAGACCCAGAATTATTGCTGCCTAGGAAGAGGTGAATTTGTTAGTCATTGTGTGGCCTCATGTGGTTGACAGCCTGCACATCTCCTAAGATCAGCTCTAATTTGAGAATCATTTGTAAATTGGCATATCAGAAGGTTCCACAGTGTTTGCCTGACCTAAATCACTGGCCGACTGACTTCCATAGTGTTTGGTAAATTCTACGCTACACTGAGATTCTTGTATGATGTGCAAGCACACGCATACACTCAAACACACATACACTCACAGGAGTCACGATATGCTCACACCCAACAAGAATATCCATCAGTATCTTTAAAATACATTATTCTGGATATGAACACGATGTCAAAATTTAAAATTTTAAAAAATCAGGAAACTCATTTTGAGCAATGAATGCTGGACCCATACTATTCGGCTGTAAGAAAAGTTGAAGTTTTTAACCAGAGAGGAGCCAGGGCTGGTCGACCGCATGAAGACCTTCTTATGAGCAGGGTGAGTTTGACATACATACGTAAATAAGCACAAGAAAAGTCACCACAGTGTTTGCCTGGCCTAGACCACTGGTTGACAGACTGTCGGGGTGTTTGGTAAAACCCATGCTACGCAAGCAGTCATATATGATGTGCAAGCACACACAGACACACACACACGCATACAGGGCCACGCAAACATGATACACTAAGGGAGTAGCATTCTGTGTATGCCAGTGTCTGGATGTACAATTATCAAATATAGATAAAAGTCCCATTTTTTCCTACAAATCTTTTGATGCAAACATAAGAAGAGAAAAAAGAGTTGTGATCCCTATGCATACCTATCCAAAATTTTCCAGAGAGGAGGAGGAAGAATTATTTCACCCACATATGCGACTCCTGATGCCTGAAGTGGGTTCAGACCTTTTCAAGGCGGAGATGCATACGCACATTTGAACATCTCTGTCAGGTTGGCCTCAGAATCTTGCAAGGATGATCAGTAGTCACATGCAAGGGAGATCAGAGCAGGTCTTCTATCTTACCAAACAGATCAGTGATGTCTTGCAAGGTTGATTGGCACAGGTCTTCTATCAGCATCTTCTATGGAGAATCTGCAATATCTTGGTAGGGAGATTAGACCAGGTCTCCTCCCAGCATCTTGCAAGGAACATCATGCACGTCTTGGCAAGAAAGAGCAGAGAAGCTCTCCTATCCGCATTTTCCATGGAATATCAGTAGCATTTTGCATGGAAGACCAGAGTAGGTCTTGTGTATTGCAAACATGATCATCCACATCTGCAAGGAAGATCAGAGCACGCCTTCCATCACCATTTTGCAAGGCAGATCAGAAAATATTGGAGGAAGATCGGAACAGGACCTATCTCAGCACGATTTAAGGAAAACGAGGGATATTTTGCATGGAATATCCCACCAGGTCATGTATCAGCGTGTTCCAAGGAAGATCGGCGACATCTTGCAGCACAGGTCAGAGGAGGTCTTCGGTCAGCATGTTGCAAGGCGGTTCAGCAAAATCTTGCAGAAAGATCAGGGCGGGTCTCCCATCAGCACCGCAAAAGGAAGATCAGGGATTGATTGCGAGGAAGATCAGAGCAGGTCTTGTACCTGCATCTTTCAATGGAAGATCAGCAATATCTTGCATGGCAGATCAGAAGGTCAGGCACATCTTGCAAGGAAGATCAAAGAAAGTGTTGTATCAGCCTCTTGGTAAGAATATCTGCAAAATCTGGCATGGCAAATCAGACCAGGTCTTCCATCAGCATCTTGCAAGGTTGATGGAAGCATCTTGAAAGGGAAATCACAGCAGGTGTGCTCTCAGCACCTGCTAAGGGCTACCGGGAATATCTTGCAAGGCAGTTCAGAGCAGTGTTTCTCTGGCAACGTCAGGGAATACCTGCAGCATCTTGCGAGAAAGACCATGGAAGGTTTCTATTAGCATCTCGAAAGGCAGATAAGGTAGATCAGAGTAGGACTTCTTTCAGCGCCATGAAGAAATATGAACGACATCGCGAAAGACAGTTCAGAGGAGGTTCTCCCAGCATCATGCAAGGAAGACGTCTGACTTTCAACACCATATTTGGTCTTCTGTCACCATCTTGCATGGCAGATTGACGGCATCTTTCAAGGAAGATCTGGGCAGGACTTCTCCCAGCATCTTGATAGACAGATGAGCAATTTTGCAAGGCAGATCAGAGCAGATCTTCTATCAGCATTTTGCAGGGAAGATCAGTAGCGTTTTCAAGGAAGGGCACATCACAGTGATCCCATCTCACACGTTAGATCCTATCATCTGTGAGTTCCAGAGTGGTACTGGGAATAATTTTTAGTGAGGATAGTATGCGAAATAGCTTTGGGGGTCATCTCATGGAGCATCTGCTTGTAGGTCTATATTATTGGCATGTTGTGCCTACAACCGGATTATACTATGTCTTTTGCACCACCTGAGTTTCTGCGTCTGCCGGCCGGTTAGCGCCCTGCCTGGTCACCAGTCATCTGTCTTACACAAGTTTACACAAACCACACACACACACACACACACACACACACACACACATTCAGGGCCATCCAAACTTGTCTCTCTAAGGGAGCAGCATTTTGTGTATGCCAGGGTCTTGATGTATAACTTTAAAATATAGATAAATATCTCATTATTTCCTACAAATCTTTTGAAGCAAACATAAGAAGAGAAAAATGAGTTGTGATCCGTATGCATGCCTATCCAAAATTTTCCAGAGAGAAGGAGGAAGAATTATTTCACCTCCATATGCAACTCCTTATGCCTGAACTGGGTTCAGACCTTTTCAAGGTGGAGATGCATGCGCACATTTGAACGTCTCCATCCGGTTGTCCTCAGCATCTTGTAAGGATGATCAGTCGTCACATCCAAGGGGATCAGAGCAGGTCTTCTATCTTACCAAACAGATCAGTGATATCTTGCAAGGTTGATAGGCACAGGTCTTCTATCAGCATCTTTTATGGAGAATCTGCAATATCTTGGTAGGGAGATTAGACCAGGTCTCCTCTCAGCATCTTGCAAGGAATATGTGGCACGTCTTGGCTTGGAAGAGCATAGAAGCTCTCCTATCAGCATCCTCCAAGGAACATCAGCAGCATTTTGCAAGGAAGAGCAGAGCAGGACTTGTATATTGCAAATATGATCATCTACATCTTCAAGGAAGATCAGAGCACGTCTTCTATCACCATCTTGCAAGGCAGATCCGAAGCATGTTGCAAGAAGATCGGAACAGGTCCTATCTCAGCACGATTTAAGGAAGACGACGGGTATTTTGCATGGAATATCACACCATGTCATGTATCAGCGTGTTCTAAGGAAGATCGGCGACATCTTGCAAGGCAGGTCAGAGGAGGTCTTCTGTCAGCATGTTGCAAGGCGGTTCAGCAAAATCTTGCAGAAAGATCAGAGCGGGTATTCCCTCAGCACGGCGAAAGTAAGGCCAGGGATTGCTTGCGAGGAAGATCAGAGCAGGGCTTGTACCAGCATCTTGCAAGGAAGATCAGCAATATCTTGCATGGCAGATCAGAAGGCCAGGCACATCTAGCAAGGAAGATCAGCAAGATGTTGCATGACACATCAGAAGCCCAGTCATATCTTGCAAGGAAGATCAGAGCAAGTGTTGTATCAGCCCCTTTTAAGAAGAGCCGCAATATCTGTCCTGGCAGATTAGACCAGTTCTTCCATCAGAATCTTGCAAGGCTGTTGGAAGCATTTTGAAAGGGAGATCAGAGCAGGTGTGCTCTCAGCACCTGCTAGGGCGACCTGGGGTATCTTGCAAGGCAGTTCAGAACAGTGCTTCTCTGGCAACTTGCAGGGAAGAGCTGCAGCATCTTGCGAGGAAGGTCATGGCAGGTCTTCTATTAGCATCTTGCAAGGCATATAGGGAAGATCTGAGTAGGACTTCTTTCAGCACCATGAAGAAATATGAACGACATCTCGAAAGAGAGTTCAGAGAAGGTTCTCCCTGCCTCTTGCAAGGAAGAATTCTTACTTTAAACATCATATTAGGACTTCTGTCACCATCTTGAATGGGTGATCGAGGGCATCTTTCAAGGAAGATCTGGGCAGGACTTCTCCCAGCATCTTGATAGACCGATGAGCATTTTTGCAAGGCAGGTCAGAGCAGATCTTCTATCAGCATTTTGCAGGGAAGATCAATGGCGTTTTCAAGGAAGAGCACATCACAGTGATCCCATCTCACACGTAAGATCTTATCATCTGTGTGTTCTTTAGTGGTACTGGGAATAATTTCCGGAGAGGGTACTATGCGAAATAGCTTTGCGGGTCATCTCATGGAGCATCTGCTTCTAGGTCTATATTATTGGCATGTTGTGCCTACCACCGGATTATGCTATGTCTTTTCCACCACCTGAATTTCTGTGTCTGCCGGCCGGTTAGGGCCCTACCTGGTCATCAGTCATCTGTCTTACTCAGGTTTTCACAACAAACACACACACACACACACACATATTCCGGGTCACACAAACATGTCTCTCTAAGGGAATAGCATTCTGTTTATGCCAGGTTCTTCATGTAAAAGTATCAAATATAGATAAAAGTCCCATTTTTTCCTACAAATCTTTTGAGGCAAACATAAGAAGAGAAAAAAGAGTTGTGATCCCTATGCATACCTATCCAAAATTTTCCTGAGAGAAGGAGGAAGAATTATTTCACCCCCATATCCGACTCCTTATGCCTGAACTGGGTTCAGACCTTTTCAAAGCGGAGATGCATGCGAACATTTGAACATCTCCGGCAGGTTGGCCTCAGCATCTTGCAAGGATGATTGTAGTCACATGCAATGGAGATCAAAGCACGTCTTCTACCTTACCTAACAGATCAGTGATGTCTTGCAAGGTTGATTGGCACAGGTCTTCTATCAGCATCTTCTATGGAGAATCTGCAATATCTTGGTAGGAAGATTAGACCAGGTCTCCTCCAAGCATCTTGCAAGGAATCAGGCACGTCTTGGCAAGGAAGAGCAGAGAAGCTATCCTATCAGCATCTTCTACGGAAGATCAGTAGCATTTTGCATGGAAGACCAGAGCAGGACTTGTATATTGCAAACATGATCATCCACATCTGCAAGGAAGATCAGAGCACGTCTTCCATCACCATCATGCAAGGCAGATCAGAAGCATATTGCAGGAAGATCGGAACAGGACCTATCTCAGGACGATTTAAGGAAGACGAGGGATATTTTGCATGGAATATCACACCAGGTCATGTATCAGCGTGTTCCAAGGAAGATCGGCGACTTCTTGCAAGGCAGTTCAGAGGAGGTTTTCTGTCAGCATATTGCAATGCGGTTAAGCAAAACCTTGCAAGAAAGATCAGGGCGGGTCTCCCCTCAGCACCGTGAAAGGAAGACCAGGGATTGCTTGTGAGGAAGACTAGAGCAGGTCTTGAACCAGTATCTTGCAAGGAAGATCAGCAATATCTTGCATGGCAGATCAGAAGGCCAGGCACATCTTGCAAGGAAGATCAAGAAGATGTTGCATGACACATCAGAAGCCCAGTCATATCTTGCAAGGAAGATCAGAGCAAGTGTTGTATTAGCACCTTGGTAAGACGATCCAAAATATCTGGCATGGCAGGTCAGACCAGGTCTTCCATCAGCATCTTGCAAGGCTGATGGAAGCATCTTGAAAGGGAGATCAGAGCAGGTGTGCTCTCAGCACCTGCTAGGGCGACTGGGGATATCTTGCAAGGCAGTTCAGAGCAGTGCTTCTCTGGCAACGTGCAGGGAAGAGCTGCAGCATCTTGTGAGAAAGACCACGGCAGGACCTCTATCAGCATCTTGCAAGGCATATAGGGAAGATCAGAGTAGGACTTCTTTCAGCGCCATGAATAAATATGAACGACATCGCGAAAGACAGTTCAGAGGAGGTTCTCCCAGAATCTTGCAAGGAAAACCTCTTACTTTGAACACCATATTAGGACTTCTGTCACCATATTGCATGGGAAATTGATTGCATCTTTCAAGGAAGATCTGGACAGGACTTCTCCCAACATCTTGATAGACAGATGAACAATTTTGCAAGGCAGATCAGAGCAGACCTTCTATCAGCATTTTGCAGGGAAGATCAGTGGCATTTTCAAGGAAGGTTACATCACAGTGATCCCATCTCACACGTAAGATTCTATCATCTGTGAGTTCTGGAATGGAACTGGGAATAATTTCCGGAGAGGGTACTATGCGAAATAGCTTTGCGGGTCACCTCATGGAGCAGCTGCTTCGAGGTCTATATTTTTGGTATGTTGTGCCTTCCACCGGATTATGCTATGTCTTTTGCACCAGCTGAGTTTCTGTGTCTGCCTGCCGGTTAGGGCCCTGCCTGGTCACCAGTCATCTCTCTTACTCAGGTTTTCACAACACATACACACACACACGCATTCAGGGCCACCCAAAAATGTCTCTCTAAGGGAATAGCACTCTGGGTATGCCAGGGTCTTGATGTAAAATTATCAAATATAGATAAAAGTCCAATTTTTTCCTACAAATCTTTTGAAGCAAACGTAAGAAGAGAAAAAAGAGTTGTGATCCCTATGCATATCTATCCAAAATTTTCCAGAGAGAAGGAGAAGGAATTATTTAACCCCCATATGCGACTCCTTATGCCTGAATTGGGTTCTGACCGTTTCAAGTCGGAGATGCATGCGCACATTTTAACGTCTCCGTCAGGTTGGCTTCTGCATTTTACAAGGATGGTCTGTAGTCACATCCAAGGTAGATAAGAGCAGGTATTCTATCTTACCAAACAGATCAGTCATGTCTTGCAAGGTTGATTGGCACAGGTTTTCTATCAGCATCTTCTATGGAGAATCTGCAATATCTAGATAGGGATATTATACCAGGTCTCCTCCCAGCATCTTGCAAGGAATATCTGGCACGTCTTGGCATTGAATAGCAGAGAAGCTCTCCTATCAGCACCTTCCAAGGAAGATCAGCAGCATATTGCAAGAAAGAGCAGAGGAGGCCTTGTGTATTGCAAATATGATCATCCACATCTGCAAGGAAGATCAGAGCACGTCTTCCATTACCATCGTGCAAGGCAGATCAGAAGCATGTTGCAAGAAGATCGGAACAGGTCCTATCTCAGCACGATTTAAGGAAGACGACGGATATTTTACATGGAATATCACACCAGGTATCAGCGTGTTCCAAGGCAGATCGCGACATCTTGCAAGGCAGGTCAGAGCAGGTCTTCTGTCAACATGTTGCAAGGCGGTTCACCAAAATCTTGCCAGAAAAATCAGAGCGGGTCTTCCTTCAGCACCGCGAAAGGAAGAACAGGGATTGCTTGCGAAGATCAGAGCAGGTCTTGTACCAGCATCTTGCAAGGAAGATCAGCAATATCTTGCATGGCAGATCAGAAGGCCAGGCACATCTTGCAAGGAATATCAACAAGATGTTGCATGACAGATCAAGAGCACAGGCATATCATGTAAAGAAGATCAGAGCAAGTGTTGTATCAGCCTCTTGGTAAGAAGATCCGCAAAATCTGGCATGGCAGATCAGACCAGGTCTTCCATCAGCATCTGGCAAGGCTGATGGAAGCATCTTGAAAGGAAGTCAGAGCAGTTTGCTCTCAACACCTGCTAGGGCGATTGGGGATATCTTGCAAGGCAGTTCAGAGCAGTGCTTCTCTGGCAACGTGCGGGGAAGAGCTGCAGCATCTTGCGAGAAAGATCATGGCAGATCTTCTATCAGCATCTTGAAAGGAAGATCAGGGGATATCAGTGTAGGATTTATTTCACCACCATGAAGAAATATGCACGACATCTCTAAAGAGAGTTCAGAGGAGGTTCTCTCAGCATCTTGTAAGTAAGATCTCTGACTTTGAACACCATATTAGGACTTCTGTCACCATCTTGCATGGGATATCGATGGCATCTTTCATGGAATATCTGGGCAGGACTTCTCCCAGCATCTTGATAGACAGATGAGCAATTTTGCAAGGCAAATCCGAGCAGACCTTCTATCAGCATTTTGAAGGGAAGATCAGTGGTGTTTTCAAGGAAAGGCACATAACAGTGATCCCATCTAACACGTAAGATCCTATCATCTGTGATTTTGGGAGTGGTACTGGGAAAAAATTTCAGAGAGGGAACAATGGGAAATAGCTTTGTGGGTCATCTCATGCAGCAGCTGCTTCTAGGTTTATATTATTGGCATGTTGTGCCTACCACCGGATTATGCTATGTCTTTTGCACCACCTGAGTTTCTGTGTCTGCCCGCCGGTAAGGGCGCTGCATGATCATCAGTCATCTGTCTTACTTAGGTTTACAAAACACACACACGCACACACACACACACACGCACACACACAGGAATTAACATTTGGACATGCACCGCAAGAAAATAGCAAGTGTTTTAAAATAACATTCTTCAATATAAAAATCTAATTATAAAATTAATAATTAAGGAGAATCCTGAAACACGTGAGAAATGAAAGAACACCCAGAATAATTGCTTCCTAGGAGGAGGTGAATTTGTTAGCCATTGAGTAGCCTGAGTTGGTTGACAGCCTGCACAGCTCCTATGAGCAGCTCCAATTTGAGAAACATTTGTAAGTTGGTGTATCAGAAGGTTCCACACAGTTTTCCTGACCTAGACCACTGGCCAACTGACTTCTAAGGTGTTTGGTAAATCCTACGCTACACAGAGACTCTTGTATGATATGCAAGCACACGTACAAACTCACACACACACAGACCCACAGGAGCCACCATTTGCGCACACCCAAAAAGAACATCTGTCAGTATCTTTAAAATACATTATTCTGCATATGAAACCGATGTTAAAATTTAAAAAAAAATCAGGAAACTGATTTAGAGCAATGAAAGCTGGACCCATACTATTCGGCAGTAAGAAGAGTTGAAGTTTTTAACCAGAGAGAAGCCAGGGCTGGTCGACCGCATGCAGACCTCCTTATGAGCAGGGTGACTTTGACGTACACGTAAATAAGCCCATGAGAAATCACAAGAGTGTTTGCCTGGCCTAGACCACTGATTGACAGACTGTCGGGGTGTTTGGTAAAACCAATGCTACGCAAGCTACCGTATATGTGTGCGAGCACACACAGACACACACACACACAGACACACATGCACATTCAGGGGCCACCAAGATTTTTCTCTCTAAGGTAGTAGCATTCTGTGTATGCCCGGGTCTTGATGTACAATTATCTAATATAGATAAAAGCCCTTTTTTCCTACAAATTTTTTGAAGCAAACATTACAAGAGAAAAAGAGTTGTGATCCCTATGGATATCTCTCCAACATTTTCCAGAGAGGGGGAGAAAGAATTATTTCACCCACATATGCAACTCCTGATGCATGAACTGGGTTCAGACCTTTTCAAGGCAGAGATGCAAGCGCACATTTGAACGTCTCCGTCAGGTTGGCCTCAGCATCTTGCAAGGATGATCAGTACTCACATCCAAGGGAGATCACAACAGGTTTCTATCTTACCAAACAGATCAGTGATGTCTTGCAAGGTTGATTGGCACAGGTCTTCTACCAGCATCTTCTATGGAGAACCTGCAATATCTTGGTTGGGAGATAAGGTACCTGGTCTCCTCCCAGCATCTTGCAAGGGATATCTGGCACGTCTTGGCAAGGAAGAGCAGAGAAGCTCTCCTATCAGCATCTTCCAAGGAGGATCAGCAGCATTTTGCAAGGAAGACCAGAGCAGGCCCTGTATTTTGCAAACATGATCATCTAAAAGGAAGATCAGAGCACTTCTTCCATCACCATCTTGCAAGGCATATCAGAAGCATGTTGGAAGAAAATTGGAACAGGTCCTATCACAGCATGATTTAAGGAAGACGAGGGATATTTTGCGTGGAATATCACACTAGGTCATGTATCAGCATGTTTCAGGAAGATCGGCGACATCTTGCAAGGCAGGTCAGAACAGGTCTTCTGTCAGCATCTTTCAAGGCATCTCAGCAAAATCTTGCCAGAAAGATCAGAGTGAGTCTTCCCTCAGCATCGCGAAAGGACGACCAGGAATTGCTTGTGAGGAAGATCAGAGCAGGTAGTGTACCAACATCATGCAAGGAATATCAGCAATACCTTGCATGGCAGTTCAGAAGGCCATGCACCTCTTGCAAGGAAGATCAGCAAGATGTTGCACGACAGATCAGAAGCCCAGTCATATCTTGCAAGGAAGATCAGAGCAAGTGTTGAATCAGCCTCTTGGTAAGAAGATCCGAAAAATCTGGCATGGCAGGTCAGACCAGATCTTCCATCAGCATCTTGCAAGGCTAATGGAACCATCTTGAAAGGGATCAGATTAGGTTTTCTCTCACCACCTGCTAAGGGCGATCGGGGATATCTTGCAAGGCAGTTCAGAGCAGGGCTTCTCTGGCAACTTGCAGAGAAGAGCTGCAGCATCTTTTGAGGAAGATCATGGCAGGTCTTCTATCAGCATCTTGCAAGGCAGATAGGGAAGTTCAGAGTAGGACTTCTTTCAGTGCCATGAAGAAATATGAACGACATCTTGAAAGAGAGTTCAGGGGAGGTTCTCCCAGCATCTTGCAAGGAAGATCTCTTACTTGGAACACCATATTAGGACTTCTGTCACCATCTTGCATGGCAGATCGACGGCATCTTTCAAGGAAGATCTGGGCAGGACTTCTCCCAGCATTTTGATAGACAGATGAGCAATTTTGCAAGGCAGATCAGTGTAGATCTTCTATAAGCATTTTGCAGGGAATATCAGTAGCGTTTTCAAGGAGGGGTACATCACAATGATCCAATCTCACACGTAAGATCCCATCATTGTGAGTTCGTGAGTGGTTCTGGGAATAATTTTCGGAGAGTTTACGATGCGAAATAGCTTTGCGGGTCATCTTATGCAGCAGCTGCTTCTAGGTCTATATTATTGGCATGTTGTGCCTATCTCCGGTTTATGCTATGTCTTTTTCACCACCTGAGTTTCTGTGTCTGCCCGCCGGTAAGGGCGCTGCACGGTCATCAGTCATCTGTCTTACTCAGGTTTACACAGCACACACACACACACACACACACACACACACACACACACACGAGCGCGCACACACACACAGGAGTTAACATTTGCACTTGCACAGCAAGAAAATCGCAAGTGTCTTTAAATAACAATCTTCAATATAAAGATCTGATTATAAAATTAATAATTAAAGAGAATCCTGAAACACGTGAGAAATGAAAGAACACCCAGAATAATTGCTTCCTAGGAGGAGGTGAATTTGTTAGCCATTGAGTAGCCTGAGTTGGTTGACAGCCTGCACAGCTCCTATGAGCAGCTCCAATTTGAGAAACATTTGTAAGTTGGCATATCAGAAGGTTCCACACTGTTTTCCTGACCTAGACCACTGGCCGACTGACTTCTAAGGTGTTTGGTAAATCCTACGCTACACAGAGACCCTTGTATGATATGCAAGCACACGTACACACTCACACACACACAGACCCACAGGAGTCACCATTTGTGCACACCCAACAAGAACATCCATCAGTATCTTTTTTTTTAAATATTTTTTAAAATTTATTTATTTATTTTTTATTTTAACAATTTATTGGGGCTGATACAATTCTTTTCACAGTTCATACATATACATACATCAATTGTATAAAGCATATCCATACATTCCCTGCCCCAATCATTCTCAAGGCATTTGCTCTCCACTTAAGCCCCTTGCATCAGGTCCTCTTTTTTATCCCCCCCTCCCTCCCCATTCCCCCCTTCCTCATATGCCCTTGGTAATTTATACATCGTTATTTTGTCATATCTTGCCCTATCCGGAGTCTCCCTTCCCCCCTTCTCTGCTGTCCCTCTCCCAGGGAAGAGGTCACATGTGGATCCTTGTAATCAGTTCCCCCTTTCCAACACACTCACCCTCCACTCTCCCAGCATCGTCCCTCACACCCTTGGTCCTGAAGGTATCATCCACCCTGGATTCCCTGTACCTCCAACCCTCATATGTACCAGTGTACAGCCTCTGTCCTATCCAGCCCTGCAAGGTAGAATTCGGATCATGGTAGTTGGGGGGAGGAAGCATCCAGGATCTGGGGGAAAGCTGTGTTCTTCATTGGTACTACTTCACACCCTAATTAACCCATCTCCTCTCCTAAACCCCTCTATGAGGGGATCTCCATTGGCCGACACTTGGGCCTTGGGTCTCCACTCTGCACTTCTCCCTTCATTTAATATGATATATATATATATACATATATACACATACATATATACATATACACATATATACACATACATACACACACTTATATCTTTTTTTTTTGCATGATGCCTTATACCTGGTCCCTTGGCACCTCGTGATCGCACTGGCCGGTGTGCTTCTTCCATGTGGGCTTTTTTGCTTCTGAGCTAGATGGCTGCTTGTTCACCTTCAAGCCTTTAAGACCCCAGACACTATCTCTTTTGATAGCCGGGCACCATCAGCTTTCTTCACCACATTTGCTTATGCACCCATTTGTCTTCAGCGATCCTATCATGGAGGTGTGCAGTCAATGATATGATTTTTTGTTCTTTGATGCCTGGTAACGGATCCCTTTGGGACCACTCGATCACACAGGCTGGTGTGTTCTTCCATGTGGACTTTGTTGCTTCTGAGCTAGATGGCCGCTTGTTTATCTTCAAGCCTTTAAGACCCCAGTCACTATCTCTTTTGATAGCCGGGCACCATCAGCTTTCTTCACCACATTTACTTGTTCACCCACTTTGGCTCCAGCCGTTGTGTCGGGAGAGTGAGCATCATAGAGTTCCAATTTAATAAAAGAGGGTATTCATGCATTGAGGGAGTGTTTGAGTAGAGGACCAAGGTCCTTCCGCCACCTTAATACTTGACCTATAAATATAGACACATAGATCTATTTCCCCATCCTCCTATATATATTTGCATGTACATGTCTTTGTCTAGACCTCCATGAATGCCCTTTGACTCCTAGCTCTTTCCTCCATCTCCCTTGACTTTCCTCCTGCCCTACTACCATGCTTCATCGCCACCTGGGCTGGAGTATACCTCTTCTCTAAGCAACCTTACCCTTGATCATTTCCCACCATGCCTGCCACTCCCCCTTCTCTACCATTTGGGGTCCCATGTTTTTCCCTTGTCCCTGGGTTTGTTAACACCACTTCCTTACACCCCCTACCCCCCCACCCCAAGTCCCCCCAGAACTGTCGGTCCCGTTGTTTTTCCTCCAGATAGTTCATCCAGCCTGTCCTATTCAGACAGACCTGTGGAGTCACTAACATGCACAAAAACAAGACAGAGGAAAACAAAGCAACAGTATACAACCAGACAACAAAACAACAAAAACAAACCACTGACAAAGAACAGAACAAAACAGTTCACAAGAGAAAAGCTTGTAGTTAGTTCAGGGATCCTTTGCTGGCCCTTAGGAGCGTTTTCCAGTCCAGTCTGTTGGGGCACCACGCCCTGGCCCCAAAGTCCACTTTCAGCATTCCCTGGGGACCTTGCCACTCCATTCCCTTGCTGTTCCGCTGTACTCCCCCAGTGATTTGCCTCGGTGTGGTGGGATCAGGTCAGGTGCAATTCCCACACTGTGTCTCCGGTGCTTTCCCCTGTATCACCCTTAGTCACTGAGGGGCATCATGTCTCATAGTAGGGCCAGCCATGTTGTTCTCTCTGTGGACTGGCTGCTCTACTCAGGAACATCATCATCACGGCCTGGTGGGCCAGGCTGTGCTCCACTCTCTCCTCCTGCCCCTTCATCTGCTCCCCTGTGCTCTGATCAAATATGACCATCTCCCATAGCTGCAGAGTCAATGTCGTCCTTTGGAACAAATTCTTTTCGGGGGAGGGGCAGGAATCCCCTTAATTTATGGTGCTGGGGCCAGCCTCCCAGACCTCTCCACAGGTTCCCTCCTCCACACCGGGATATTGCATTCACACCTTGCGACACTGGGTTGAAGTCTGGTCCCACTTTCCCTGTGGAGATATAAACAATACCCTCCCCTTGGGTGGATTAATGCCCCATGACCCCACTACCCTTTTCTTCCTTGTATTCATCCTTTTGTTTTCCTTTCCCCACCTCCTCCACCATTGTCTACCATGTAAATCCCTGGTTTTGGTCTTGTCTCTTCCATACTACACCGTCTTCACCCCTAAAATGTTTGTATACAGTAGCTTTTTTCCCTATGCCACTTTTGCTTTTAAAAAAATTTTTTTTTAAATTCTTACCTCAGCGGACTCATGTTGTACTTGTCCTTTTGTGCCTGACTTACTTCGCTTAGCATGATTTCCTCCAGTTCTTCCCATGCTGCTATGTGCCTCATACGTTCATCACTGCTTTTTAGTGATGCGTAGTATTCCATTGTATGTATATACCACAGTTTTTTAATCCAATCGTCAGTTGATGGAAATTTGGGTTGCTTCCAACTCCTTGCAATTGTGAACTGTGCCACAGTGAACATTGGAGCACAGATGTCTGGTCTTGGGTTGTTTCTTGCCTCTTCTGGGTATATGCCCAGTAGGGGGATTGCTGGGTCATATGGTAACTCTATTTCCATCTGTTTTAGGTATCGCCAGATTGATTTCCATAGTGGCTGTACGTACTTACAGTCCCACCAGCAGTGGATGAGAGTTCCTGTCTCCCCACAGCCCCTCCAACACTTGTTGCTTTCTGATTTTTTGAATTGGGCTACCTTTGAGGGTGTCAGGTGGTACCTCATTGTTGTTTTAATTTGCATTTCTCTTATGGCTAAAGATCGGGAACATTTTCTCATATGTTTGTTGGCCATTCGGATTTCTGCCCCTGTGAAACTTCTGTTCAAGTCCTTTGCCCACCTTTCAAGTGGGCTATTGGTTTTTTTCTTTTTGGAAGCTAGCAGAGTACTGTAGATTTTAGTAATAAGGTCTTTGTCTGATGTGTCATTGCTGAAGATGTTTTCCCAGTCTGTGGACTCTCTTATTACTCTCTTGGTGAATTCTTTAGATGTACACAAGTGTTTTATCTTCAGTATATCCCATTTGTCGATTTGTGCCTCCTCTGTGTTTGTGACCTTCCCTATTTCTGATAGCCTATGTATTCCCTGCGCCAAAGTTCTCAAGTTGGTCCCAATTCCCTCATTGATGGCCCTAATAATTTGGGGTTTAACTTCAAGGTCTGTGATCCACCTTGAGTTTATTCTTGTGCATGGAGTGAGATAAGGGTCTTGCTTCATTTTTCTGCATGTTGATATCCATTTTTTCCAGCACCACTTGTTAAAGAGGGCATCTGCTTCCCATTTGATCTTTTTGGGGCCCTTGTCAAAGATCAGCTGTGTGTATGCTGATGCTTTTATTTCTGGGTTTTCAGTTCTTTTCCATTGGTCTGAGTATCTGTCATTGTACCAATACCATGCAGTTTTGAGAACTGTGGCTGTATAGTATGTGCCAAAGTCAGGTAAAGCAAGCCCTCCCACGGTGTCCTTCTTCTTGAGGATTTCTCTGCTAATTTGGGGCTTTTTCCCTCTCCATATGAAGTTGGTAATCAGTTTTTCCATTTCTTTGAAGAAAGATGATGGTAATTGTATCGGGATAGCATTAAACTTATATAGTGCCTTTGGCAGAACTGACATCTTAACTATATTAAGTCTCCCAATCCAAGAGCATGGAATATTCTTCCATTTGTTGAGGTCGCTCTTGGTTTCTTGTAATAGTGTTCTATAGTTTTCCCTATATAGATCTTTTGTTTTTTCAGTCAAGTGTATCCCTAGATATTTCAGTTTGTGTTTGGCTATTGTGAAGGGTACCACCTTTTTGATCTCTTGTTCTGTGATCTTATCTGATGTGTATAACAGTCCGATGGACTTCTGTTTGTTGATCTTGTATCCTGCCACTCTGCCAAACTCTTCTATTGCTTCCAGTACTCCCCTTGTGGAACTTTTGGGATTTTCCATATATAAAATCATATCATCTGCAAATAACGATAGTTTCACCTCTTCCTTCCCCAGACGAATACCTTTGATGTCACTTCTTTGCCTTATGCTGTTAGCTAAAACCTCCAGCACGATATTAAATAGGAGTGGAGACAAGGGGCATCCTTGTCTGGTTCCCTTTTTCAGTGGGATTGTGTTAGTCTTTTCTCCATTGACAATGACTTTGGCTGTTGGTTTTTCATATATAGCTTGTATTGTCTTGAGAAACTTTCCTTCCATTCCTATTTTCGCTAGTGTCTTAAACAGGAATTGGTGTTGGATGTTGTTGAATGCTTTTTCTGCATCTATTGATATTATCATGTGATTCTTATACTTTTTCATGTAAATGTGACGAATAATACTAATGGTCTTTCGTATGTTGAACCATCCCTGCATCCCTGGTATGAATCCCACTTGGTCATGGTGAATTATTTGTTTTATATACTTTTGTATTCTGTTGGCTAGTATTTTGTTAAGGATTTTTGCATCAATGTTCATTAGGGATATTGGTCTGTAGTTCTCGATTCTTGTGGGATCCTTGCCCGGTTTGGGTATCAGAGTTATACTAGCTTCATAGAAGGAGTTTGCCATCTTTTTCTATGTTCTGGAAAAGTTTGTGTAGGATTGGTATTAGTTCTTCCCTGAATGCTTGGTAGAATTCTCCAGTGTATCCATCTGGTCCAGGGGATTTTTTTGTTGGTAATCCCTTGATAACCTTTTCTATTTCTTCTATTGCGATGGGTCTGTTGAGATTCTTGATGTCCACCGAGGATAGTCTAGGGAGGGATTGTTTTTCCAGGAATTTGTCCATGTCTTCCAAATTGTTGAATTCATTGGAGTACAATCCTTCATAGTATTGTGTAACTATCCTTTTGATTTCATTAGGGTCTGTTGTAATGACCCCTCTTTCATCCCTTATTCTTGCTATTGAGATATGTTCCCTCCTTTCTTTGGTTAGGTTTGCCAATGGTCTATCGATCCTGTTTATCTTTTCGAAGAACCAACTTTTAGCGATATTAATTTTTTCCATAGTTTTTTTATTTTCCCTCTCCTGAATCGCAGCCCTGATTTTCATAATTTCTTTTCTTTTGCTATTAGTAGGGTTGTCCTGCTGACTCAGCTATAGTCTTTGTAAATTTTGTGTCAGCGTATCCGTCATGAGTCTCTCTTCCTTTCTCAGGTGTGCTTGTATTGCTATGAACCTTCCTCTGATGACTGCCTTTGCTGTGTCCCATAAGTTTTGGTACGTCGTGTGCTCATTTTCGTTGGTTTCGAGAAATTTCCTGATTTCGTCTCGGGTCTGCACCAGTATGCACTCCTTTTGCAATAGAGAGTTATTCATCCTCCAATTATTTGCTCTTATTTTCTTTGTCTTCCTTTTGTTGATTTCCAGTCTTATGGCACAGTGGTCAGAGAGAGAGGTCTGTATTATTTCAATGTGCTTAAATTTATGTAGATTTGCCTTATGCCCCAGCATGTGGTCTATCTTCGAATATGTGCCATGAGGACTTGAAAAGAATGTGAAATTTTTTGTATTTGGATGAAAAGCTCTGTAAATATCTATTAGGTCAAATTGTCTAATTGTGGAGTTTAGCTCTCTAGTCTCCTTGTTGAGTTTCTTTCCCTGTGATCTATCTTTCTCAGTGAGTGGTGTGTTGAAGTCACCCACTATAATTGTCGAGTCTGTGATTTCTTTCTTAATCTTTTGGAGTGTTTGGTTCACGTATTGAGCTGTTCTCTCATTCGGGGAATATATGTTTACAATGCTTAGTGGTTCATTGTCTATCATTCCCTTGAGCATTATACAGTGTCCCTCCTTATCTCTTTTTATGGTTTGCACTTTGAGGTCAATTTTATCCGAGATAAGGATTGCAACCCCTGCTTTTTTTGTGTTGCTGTTTGCTTGGTAGGTCCTTCTCCAGCCTTTGATTCTCAGCCTATTTTTGTCTGTAGCCTTGAGGTGTGTCTCCTGTAGGCAGCAAATTGATGGGTTGTGTTTTCTAAGCTATTCTGCTAGCCTCAGTCTTTTAATGCCTGAGTTCAGGCCATTGATATTCAGGGTTATTATCTCCATGTGCGGACTCTGTGATGCCATTTTATACTTTTTGTGTTGGGAGTTTTCCTACTTTCCTTTCTCATTAGTGTGTGTTTTGTGTGTGTATCATTCTTGACTTCTTTCCATCCTTAAGCCATTGCTATCTTGGGGTCTGTTTTCTCTTTGTTGCGCTCTGGGTGAGGTTGTTCTATGTGCTGGTGTCTTATTTGTGCTTGGTGAGTGTTGTTCTTCTGCCCATACTGAGTCGGCGAGGATCTTTTGTAATGCTGGGTTTGTTGTAACGTATTTTTTGAGTTTTTCCTTGTCTGGGAAGACTTTTACTTCTCCATCGATCTTGATCGATAATTTGGCTGGGTAGAGTATTCTTGGATTTGCGTTGTTTTCTTTCAATTTTTTGGAATATGTTACTCCACTCTCTCCTTTTTTTCATAGTTTCTGCTGATAGGTCTGAGCATATCCTTATGTGGGAACCTTTATATGTGATTGCTTGCTTTTCCCTAGCTTCTTTCATGATTTTCTCCTTTTCCTCAAAGTTTGAAAGTTTAACTATTATGTGCCTTGGTGATTTCTTCTTGGGGTCCCGTCATGCTGGTGTTCTTTCAGCCTCCTGGATGGTTGCTTGGTTTTCATTCATTAGGCTGGGGAAGTTTTCCTCCAAGAATTCTCTCGCTATTGTTGCAGATGACCTCTTTGTTGTGTCTTCCTCCGGTAGGCCAATAATTCTAATGTCGTTCCGCTTCATAGCATCAGACATAGCTCTTAGGTTTTCTTCGGCTTCTCTGATGCTCTTATTAGATTTTTGTTCACGTTTATTAAAGTCTGCTTGGCTGTCCTCCACGCCACTGAGGCGGTTCTCTGATTCCTCCAATCGATTCTCAAGGAACATGATTCTGCTATTGTTTTTCGTTACCTGCTCCTCAAGCTCCTGTATTTTCCTTTGGTATATGTCTTTTATCTCCTCTATCATTTCATCCTTTTTCTGTAGTGTTTCCCTCATATTCTGCATTGCTCCAAGCACCATTCTGAGAGCTTCTTTGTATGGCATCTCAATGTCTGCTTCTTCTATGTATGTTGTTACGTTCAGGACATCTTCCTTTGCCTTTTGTTTCTCCTGTTTTTTCGTTGAGGTCATTGGGGGTGATGGCTGTTTGCGTTGAGTTGTTTTTGAGGGACCAGGTGCCATTTTCTAGTCTCTCTCTGGAAGACTTATAGGAATTCTTCTTCGATCTGCTTACAGCTGATTTTGCTATGGGATTAACCTACCACTTTATCTTCCTGTGGCTTCCCTATTAGGGGAGTGCCCCAGATTGCAGATCGACTGCCTGCACCAGTGTTGCAGAGGCTGGGCTGAAGTTCCCGCTATTGGTTTGAATATTGATAAGTGTTGGCTGAGCTGCCTTATGTCCCCAGGTACACACAGGCAGGAACTCCCTGGTGAGAAGTCTGAGGAGTATCCCCTGGAGAGCAAGCAGGCCTTGCCCTAGCCTTGGGCTATCTATGCAGGGTGGAGCTCACCTAGCTGGGTGAGACCCAGGTGCAAATGCCCTAGGGCAATGGGAGTGCCCCGTAAGTCCGCAATGGAGTGTGAGAGAGCAGGGCAGGAACAAGTGGGGTGAGAAAAATCAAAAAGTGAGACTAGACTGTGCAGGGGTACAGGGAAGCGAGTGAAGCAAAAGAAACTATGTAGCTGAGTCCCACTCCCTGCCTGTGTATCTACAAGGGCTTACTCCCTGCCCCAAGCCCCAGCGGTAGTTCGCAGCTGAGCCCCAAGAAGGGTCGCAAGAAAACTGCTGAGCCGGCCCCAGAGAAATGGGGGGACAGAGAGCAGAGATGTTAACAGACGCCGCCGTGTAGCTGAAGCTTGATCCCTGCCTATGGAGCTGTGGGGGTTTGGGTTTATTCCCTGCTCAGACCACGCGGCGCGACTGTGGCTGCGGCTGCGACTGTGCCTTGAAAAAGCCTCTGCGCAGCCCTCCAAGCTGTGTGGAAATATAAAGCAGAGATGCAAACAGAAGCAACAATGTAGATGAACCCCGATCCCTGCCGGTGGAGCCGCAAGAGTCCTGTTCCTGCCCTGAGGCAGATAGGAAAAAACTGTGGCTGTGCTGATACCAAGCCCTGCTACAGGCTCCAAATGGTCCTGGCTTGGGCAGATCCGGCAACTGGACTAAAGTCGAGCCCCAGCCGGCTTCCACTGAGATAAGCCAAAAGCCCCCAGCCCCTCAAAACCCCGTGGATCTGTGCCTACTTATCTTTATGATCCACCTCCTGCGATCCAGTGGCGTTGAATTTCACTCTGAGCAACTCTCCTGGGCTGGATTCTGCAGAGTCCCTCTGGTGTCTGTCACTCCGTCGCCCCCGTCAGTATCTTTAAAATACATTATTCTGTATATGAAACTGATGTTAAAATTTAAAAAAAATCAGGAAACTGATTTAGAGCAATGAAAGCTGGACCCATACTATTCGGCAGTAAGAAGAGTTGAAGTTTTTACCAGAGAGAAGCCAGCGCTGGTCGACCACATGCAGACCTCCTTATGAGCAGGGTGACTTTGACGTACATAGGTAAATAAGCCCATGAAAATCACAAGAGTGTTTGCCTGGCCAAGACCACTGGTTGACAGACTGTCGGGTGTTTGGTAAAACCAATGCTATGCAAGCAGCCGTATATGTGTGCGAGCACACACAGACACACACACACACACAGACACACACGCACATTCAGGGGTCACCAAGATATGTCTCTCTAAGGGAGTAGCATTCTGTGTATGCCCGGGTCTTGTTGTATAATGATCAAATATAGATAAAAGACCTTTTTTCCTACAAATCTTTTGAAGTAAACATTAGAAGAGAAAAAGAGTTGTGATCCCTATGCATATCTATCCAACATTTTCCAGAGAGGGGGAGAAAGAATTATTTCACCCACATATGCAACTCCTGATGCCTGAACTGGGTTCAGACCTTTTCAAGGCAGAGATGCAAGCGCACATTTGAACGTCTCCGTCAGGTTGGCCTCAGCACCTTGCAAGGATGATCAGTACTCACATTCAAGGGAGATCACAACAGGTTTCTATCTTACCAAATAGATCAGTGATGTCTTACAAGGTTGATTGGCACAGGTCTTCTACCAGCATCTTCTATGGAGAATCTGCAATATCTTGGTAGGGAGATTAGGTACCAGGTCTCCTCCCAGAATCTTGCAAAGAATATCTGGCACGTCTTGGCAAGGAAGAGCAGAGAAGCTCTCCTATCAGCATTTTCCAAGGAGGATCAGCAGCATTTTGTAAGGAAGATGAGAGCAGGCCTTGTATATTGCAAACATGATCATCCACATCTACAAGGAAGATCAGAGCACGTCTTCCATCACCATCTTGCAAGGCATATCAGAAGCATGTTGGAAGAAAATTGGAACAGGTCCTATCACAGCATGATTTAAGGAAGACGAGGGATATTTTGCATGGAATATCACACCAGGTCATGTATCAGCGTGTTCCAAGGAAGATCGGCGACATCTTGCAAGGCAGGTCAGAGCAGGTCTTCTGTCAGCATCTTTCAAGGCACATCAGCAAAATCTTGCAGAAAGATCAGAGTGTGTCTTCCCTCAGCACCGCGAAAGGACGACCAGGGATTGCTTGTGAGGAAGATCAGAACAGGTCCTGTACCAGCAACATGCAAGGAAGATCAGCAATAACTTGCATGGCAGATCAGAAGGCCAGGCACATCTTGCAAGGAAGATCAGCAAGATGTTGCATGACAGATCCGAGCCCTGTCATACCTTGCAAGGAAGATCAGAGCAAGTGTTGTATCAGCCTCTTGGAAAGAAGATCCGCAAAATCTGGCAAGGCAGATCCGACCAGGTCTTCCATCAGCATCTTGCAAGGTTGATGGAAGCATCTTGAAAGGAATCATAGCAGGTTTGCTCTCACCACCAGCTAAGGGCACTTGGGGATATCTTGCAAGGCAGTTCAGAGCAGTGCTTCTCTGGTAACTTGCAGAGAAGAGCTGCAGCATCTTGCGAGGAAGATCATGGCAGGACTTCTATCAGCATCTTGCAAGGCAGATAGGGAAGTTCAGAGTAGGACTTCTTTCAGCGCCATGAATAAAAATGAACGACATCTTAGAAAGAGAGTTCAGAGGAGGTTCTCCCAGCATCTTGCAAGGAAGACCTCTTACTTGGAACACCATATTAGGACTTTTGTCACCATCTTGCATGGCAGATCGACGGCATCTTCCAAGGAAGATCTGGGCAGGACTTCTCCCATCATTTTGATAGACAGATGAACAATTTTGCAAGGCAGATCAGTGCAGATCTTCTATAAGCATTTTGTAGGGAATATCAGTAGCGTTTTCAAGGAGGGGTACATCACAATGATCCCAGCTCACACGTAAGATTCTATCATCTGTGAGTTCGTGAGTGGTTCTGGGAATAATTTTCGGAGAGTTTACGATGCGAAATAGCTTTGCGGGTCACATCATGCAGCAGCTGCTTCTAGGTCTATATTATTGGAATGTTGTGCCTACCTCCGGTATATGCTATGTCTTTTGCACCACCTGAGTTTCTGTGTCTGCCTGCCGGTTAGGGCCCTGCCGGGTCATCAGTTATCTGTCTTACTCAGGTTTACACAGCACACGCACACAAATACACACACACACACACACACACACGAGCGCGCACACACACACAGGAGTTAACATTTGCACTTGCACAGCAAGAAAATCGCAAGTGTCTTTAAATAACAATCTTCAATATAAAGATCTGATTATAAAATTAATAATTAAAGAGAATCCTGAAACACGTGAGAAATGAAAGAAGACCCAGAATAATTGCATCCTAGGAGGAGGTGAATTTGTTAGCCATTGAGTAGCCTGAGTTGGTTGACAGCCTGCACAGCTCCTATGAGCAGCTCCAATTTGAGAAACATTTGTAAGTTGGCATATCAGAAGGTTCCACACTGATTTCCTGACCTAGACCACTGGCCGACTGACTTCTAAGGTGTTTGGTAAATCCTACGCTACACAGAGACTCTTGTATGATATGCAAGCACACGTACACACTCACACACACACAGACCCACAGGAGTCACCATTTGTGCACACCCAACAAGAACATCCATCAGTATCTTTAAAATACATTATTCTGTATATGAAACCGATGTTAAAATTTAAAAAAATCAGGAAACTGATTTAGAGCAATGAAAGCTGGACCCATACTATTCAGGAGTAAGAAGAGTTGAAGTTTTTAACCAGAGAGAAGCCAGCGCTGGTCGACCGCATGCAGACCTCCTTATGAGCAGGGTGACTTTGACGTACATATGTAAATAAGCACATGAGAAGTCACTACAGTGTTTGCCTTGCCTAGACCACTGGATGACAGATTGTCGGGGTGTTTGGTAAAACCAATGCTACACAAGGAGCTGTATATGATGTACAAGCACACACAGACACACACACAGAGACAAATACGCACATTCAGGGGCCACCAAGATATGTCTCTCTAAGGGAGTAGCATTCTGTGTATGCCCGGGTCATGATGTACAATTATCTAATATAGATAAAAGCCAATTTTTTTCCTACAAATCTTTTGAAGCAAACATTAGAAGAGAAAAATGAGTAGTGATCCCTATGCATACCTATCCAAAATTTTCCAGAGAGGGGAGAAAGAATTATTTCACCAACATATGCAACTCCTGATGCCTGAACTGGGTTCAGCCTTTTCAAGGCGGAGATGCATGCGCACATTTGAACGTCTCCGTCAGGTTAGCCTCAGCATTTTGCAAGGATGATCAGTACTCACATCCAAGAAGATCAGAGCAGGTCTTCTATCTTAGCAAACAGATTAGTGATGTCTTGCAAGGTTGATTGGCACAGGTCTTCTACCATCATCTTCTATGGAGAATCTGCAATATCTTGGTATGGAGATTAGACCAGGTCTCCTCCCAGCATCTTGCAAGGAATATGTGGCACGTCTTGGCAAGGAAGAGCAGAGAAGCTCTCCTATCAGCATCTTCCAAGGAAGATCAGCAGCATTTTGCAAGGAAGATGAGAGCAGGCCTTGTATATTGCAAATACGATCATCCACACCTACAAGGAAAATCAGAGCACGTCTTCCATCACCATCTTGCAAGGCATATCAGAAGCATGTTTCAAGAAGATTGGGACACGTCCTATCACAGCATGATTTAAGGAAGACGAGGGATATTTTACATCGAATATCACACCAGGTCATGTATCAGCGTGTTCCAAGGAAGATCGGCGACATCTTGCAAGGCAGGTCAGAGGAGGTCTTCTTTCAGCATCTTTCAAGGCACATCAGCAAAGTCTTGGCAGAAAGATCAGAGCGGGTCTTCCCTCAGCACGGCGAAAGGAAGACCAGGGATAGCTTGCGAGGAAGATAAGAGCAGGTCCTGTACCGGCATCATGCAAGGAAGATCAGCAATATCTTGCATGGCAGATCAGAAGGCCAGGCACATCTTGCAAGGAAGATCAGCAAGATGTGCATGACACATCAGAAGCCCAGGCATATCTTGCAAGGAAGATCAGAGCAAGTGTTGTATCAGCATCTTGGTTAGAAGATCCGCAAAATCTGGCATGGCAAATCAGACCAGGTCTTCCATCAGCATCTTGTGAGGCTGATGGAAGCATCTTGAATGGAATCAGAGCAGGTTTGCTCCCAGCACCTGCTAAGGGCGATCGGAGTTATCTTGCAAGGCAGTTCAGAGCAGTGCTTCTCTGGCAACTTGCAGGGAACAGCTGCAGCATCTTGTGAGAAAGAACATGGCAGGTCTTCTATTAGCATCTTGCAAGGCAGATAGGGAAGATCAGAGTAGGACTTCTTTCAGGGGCATGAAGAAATATGAACGACATCTTGAAAGAGAGTTCAGAGGAGGTTCTCCCAGTATCTTGCATAGAAGACCTCTTACTTGGAACACCATATTAGGACTTCTGTCACCATTTTGAATGGGAGATCGAGGGCATCTTTCAAGGAAGATCTGGCCAGGACTTCTCCCAGCATCTTGATAGACAGATGAGGAATTTTGCAAGGCACATCAGTGCAGATCTTTCATCAGCATTTTGCAGGGAAGATCAGTGGCTTTTTAAAGGAAGGTTACATCACAGTGATCCCATCTCACACGTAAGATCCTATCATCTGTGAGTTCGGGAGTGGTACTGGGAATAATTTTCAGAGAGGGTACAATGCGAAATAGCTTTGCGGGTCATCTCATGCAGCAGCTGCTTCTAAGTCTATATTATTCGCATGTTGTCCCTACCTCGGGTATATGCTATGTCTTTTGCACCACCTGAGTTTCTGTCTGCCTGCCGGTTAGGGCCCTGCCTGACATCAGTCATCTGTCTTACTCAGTTTTACACAACACACACACACACACACACACACGCATTCAGGGCCATGCAAACAAGTCTCTCTAAGGGAGTAGCAGTCTGTGTATGCCAGTGTCTGGATGTACAATTATCAAATATAGATAAAAGTCCCACTTTTTTTCTACAAATTTTTTGAAGCAAACAAAAGAAGAGAAAAAAGAGTTGTGATCCCTATGCATACCTATCCATAATTTTCCGGGGAGGAGGAGGAAGAATTATTTCACCGACATATGCGACTCCTGATGCCTGAACTGGGTTCAGACCTTTTCAAGACGGAGATGCATGCGCACATTTGAACGTCTCCGTCAGGTTGGCTTCAGCATCTTGCAAGGATGATCAGTAGTCACATCCAAGGGAGATCACAGCAGGTCTTTTATCCTACCAAACAGATCAGTGATGTCTTGCAAGGGTGATTGGCATAGGTCTTCTATCAGCCTCTTCTATGGAGAATCTGCAATATCTTGGTAGGGAGATTAGACCAGGTCTCCTCCAAGCATCTTTCAAGGAATATCTGGCACGTCTTGGCAAGGAAGAGCAGAGAAGCTCTCCTATCAGAATTTAACAAAGGAAGATGAACAGCATTTTGTAAGGAAGAGCAGAGCAGGCCTTGTATATTGCAAACATGATTATACACATCTTCAAGGAAGATCAGAGCATGTCTTCCATCACCATCTTGCAAGGCAGATCAGAAGCATGTTGCAAGAAAATCAGAACAGGTCCTATCTCAGCACGATGTAAGGAAGACGAGTTATATTTTGAATGGAATATCACAACAGGTCATGTATCAGCGTGTTCCAAGGAAGATTGGCGACATCTTGCAAGGCAGGTCAGAGCAGGTCTTCTGTCAGCATGTTGCAAGGCGGTTCAGCAAAGCAAGATCAGAGCGGGTCTTCCCTCAGCACCGCGAAAGGAAGACCGTGGATTGCTTGTGAGGAAAATCAGAGCAGGTCTTGTACCAGCATCTTGCTAGGAAGACCAGCAATATCTTCCATGGCAGATCAGAAGGCCAGGAACATCTTGCAAGGAAGATCAGCAAGATGTTGCATGACACATCAGAAGCCCTGTCACATCTTGCAAGGAAGATCAGAGCAACTGTTGTATCAGCCTCTTGGTAAGAAGATCGGCAAAATCTGGCATGGCAGATCAGACCAGTTCTTCCATCAGCATCTTGCGAGGCTGATGGAAGCATCTTGAAACGATGATCAGAGCAGGCTTGCTCTCAGCACCAGCTAAGGGCGAACGGAGATATATTGCAAGCCAGGACAGAGCAGTGCTTCTCTGGCAACTTGCAGGGAAGAGCTGCAGCATCTCGCGAGGAAGATCATGGCAGGTCTTCTATCAGCATCTTGCAAGGCAGATCAGGAAGATCAGAGTAAGACTTCTTTCAGCGCCATGAAGAAATATGAACGACATCTCTAAAGAGAGTTCAGAGGAGGTTCTCCCAGCATCTTGTAAGGAAGACCTCTTTCTTGGAACACTGTATTAGGACTTCTGTCACTATCTTGCATGGCAGATCGACGGCATTTTCAAGGAAGATCTGGGCAGGACTTCTCCAAGCATCTTGATAGACAGATGAGCAATTTTGCAGGGCAGATCAGTGCAGATCGTCTATCATTATTTTGCAGGGAAGATCAGTAGCGTTTTAAAGGAAGGGTACATCACAGTGATCCCATCTCACACGTAAGATCCTATCATCTGTGAGTTCGTGAGTGTTTCTGGGAATAATTTTCAGAGAGTTTACGATGCGAAATAGCTTTGCGGGCCTTCTCATGCAGCATCTATTTCTAGGTCTATATTTTGGCATGTTGTGCCTACCTCCGGTATTTGCTATGTCTTTTGCACCACCTGAGTTTCTTTGCCAGCCTGCCCGTTAGGGCCCTAAGTGGTCAACAGTCATTTTTCTTACTCAGGTTTACAGAACACACACACAAACACACACACACACACACACACACACATGCATTCAGGGCCACCCAAACATGTCTTTCTAAGGGAGTAGCATTTTGTGTATGGCTGACTCTTGATGAAAAATTATCAAATATAGATAAAAGTCCCATTTTTTTAATTTAATTTTATTTTTTTAAAAATTTATTGAGGCTCATAAAATTCTTATCACAGTTCATACATATACATACATCAGTTGTATAAAACACATCTGTACAGTCTTTGCATAATCATTTTTTCTCCTCTTTTCTTTTTTTACATTTTATTAGGGACTCATACACCTCTTATCACAATCCATACATATACATACATCAATTGTATAAAGCACATCCATACATTCCCTGCCCCAATCATTCTCAAAGCATTTGCTCTCCACTTAAGCCCCTTGCATCAGGTCCTCTTTTTTTCCCCCTCCTCTCCTTAGCCCCCTCCCACATGTGCCCTTAAAAGTCCCATTTTTTTCCTACAAATCTTTGCAAACAAACATAAGAGGAGAAAAAAGATTTGTGATCCCTATGCATACCTATCCAAAAATTTCCAGACAGGAGGAGGAAGTATTATTTCACCCACATATGCGACTCTTGATGCCTGACCTGGGTTCAGACGTTTTCAAGGAGGAGATGCACGCGCACATTTGAACGTCTCCGTCAGGTTCGCCTCAGCATCTTGCAAGGATGATCAGTAGTCACATCCAAGAAGATCAGAGCAGGTCTTCTATCTTAGCACACAGATCAGTGATGTTGTGCAAGGTTGATTGGCACAGGTCTTCTATCAGCATCTTCTATGGAGAATCTGCAATATCTTGGTAGGGATATTAGACCAGGTCTCCCCCAGCATCTTGCAAGGAATATCTGGCACGTCTTGGCAAGGGAGAGCAGAGAAGCTCTCCTATGAGGATCTTCCAAGGAAGATCAGCAGCATTTTGCAAGGAAGACCAGAGCAGGCCTTGTATATTGCAAACATGATCATTCACATCTACAAGGAAATCAGAGCACGTCTTCCATCACCATCTTGCAAGGCATATCAGAAGCATGTTGCAAGAAGATCAGAACAGGTCCTATCTCAGCACGATTTAAGGAAGACAACGGATATTTTACATGGAATATCACACCAGGTCACGTATCAGCTTGTTCCAAGGAAGATCGGCGACATCTTGCAATGCAGGTCAGAGGAGGTTTTCTGTCAGCATGTTGCAAGGCGGTTCAGGAAAATCTTGGCAGAAAGATCAGAGCGGGTCTTCCCTCAGCACCACGAAAGGAAGACCAGGATTGCTTGTGAGGAAGATCAGAGCAGGTCTTGTACCAGCATCTTGCAAAGAAGATAAGCAATACCTTGCATGGCAGATCAGAAGGCCAGGCACATCTTGCAAGGAAGATCAGCAAGGCATTGCATGACACATCAGAAGCCCAGGCATATCTTGTAAGGAAGATGAGAAGAAGTGTTATATCATCCTCTTGGTAAGAATGTCGGCAATAAATGGCATGCCAGATCAGACCAGGTCTTCCATCAGCATCTTGCAAGACTGATGGAAGCATCTTGAAAGGAAGATCAGAGCAGGTTTGCTCTCAGCACCTGCTATGGGAGACGAGGGATATCTTGCAAGGCAGTTAGGAGCAGTGCTTCTCTGGCAACTTGCAGAAAGGGCTTCAGCATTTTGCGAGAAAGATCACGGCATGTCTTCCATTAGCATCTTGCAAGGCAGATTGAGAAGATCAGAGTAGGACTTCTTTCAGCGCCATGAATAAATATGAACGACAGCGCGAAAAACAGTTCAGAGGATGTTCTTCCAGCATCATGCAAGGAAGACCTCCTATCAGCATCTTCCAAGGAAGATCAGCAGCATTTTGCAAGGAAGACCAGAGCAGGCCTTGTACATTGCAAACATGATCATCCACATCTACAAGGAAGATCAGCGCACGTCTTCCATCACCATCTTGCAAGGCATATCACAAGCATGTTTCAAGAATATCGGAACAGGTCCTATCTCAGCATGATTTATGGAAGACGAGGGATATTTGGCATGGAATATCACACCAGGTCATGTATCAGCGTGTTCCAAGGAAGATCGGTGACATCTTGCAATGCAGGTCAGAGCAGGTCTTCTGTCAGCATCTTTCAAGGCACATCAGCAAAATCTTGCCAGAAAGATCAGAGTGAGTCTTCCCTCAGCACCGCGAAAGGACGACCAGGGATTGCTTGTGAGGAAGATCAGAGCAGGTCTTGTACCAGCATCATGCAGGGAAGATCAGCAAAACCTTGCATGGCAGATCAGAAGGCCAGGCACATCTTGCAAGGAAGATCAGCAAGATGTTGCATGACAGATCAGAGCCCTGTCATATCTTGCAAGGAAGATCAGAGCAAGTGTTGTATCAGCCTCTTGGTAAGAAGATCCGCAAAATCTGGCATGGCAGATCACACAAGGTCTTCCACCAGCATCTTGCAAGGTTGATGGAAGCATCTTGAAAGGAATCAGAGCAGGTTTGCTCTCACCACCAGCTAAGTGTTATAGGGGTTATCTTGCAAGGCAGTTCAGAGCAGTGCTTCTCTGGCAACTTGCAGGAAAGAGGTGCACCATCTTGTGAGAAAGATCATGGCAGGTCTTCTATTAGCATCTTGCAAGGCAGATAGGGAAGATTAGAAAAGGACTTCTTTCAGCGCCATGAATAAATATGAACGACATCTCGAAAGATAGTTCAGAGGAGGTTCTCCCAGCATCTTGCAAGGAAGACCTCTTACTTGGAACACCATATTAGGACTTCTTTCACCATCTTGCATGGCAGATCGACGGCATCTTTCAAGGAAAATCTGGACAGGACTTCTCCCAGCATCTTGATAGACAGATGAGCAATTTTGCAAAGCAGATCAGTGCGGATCTTTCATCAGCATTTTGCAGGGAAGATCAGTGGCGTTTTCAAGGAAGGGTACCTCACAGTGATCCCATCTCACACGTAAGATCCTATCATCTGTGAGTTCGTGAGTGGTTCTGGGAATAATTTTCAGAGAGTGTACGATGTGAAATAGTTTTGCGGTTCATCTCATGCAGCAGCTGCTTCTAGGTCTATGTTATTGGCATGTTGTGCCTACCTCCGGTATTTGCTATGTCTTTTGCACCACCTGAGTTTCTGTGTCTGCCTGCCGCTTAGGGCCCTACCTGGTCATCAGTCATCTTCCTTACTCAGGTTTACACAACACACACACACACACACACACACGCACACACACGCAGGAGTTAACATTTGGACTTGCACAGCAAGAAAATCTCAAGTGTCTTTAACTAATATTCTTCAATATAAAAATCTGACTATAAAATTAATAATCAAAGAGAATCCTGAAACACGTGAGAAATGAAACAAGTCCTAGAATTATTGCATCCTCGGGGGAAATGAATTTGTTAGCCAATGAATAGCGTGAGGTGGTTGACAACCTGCACAGCTCCTATGAGCAGCTCCAATTTGAGAAACATTTGTAAGTTGGTATATCAGAAGCTTCCACACTGTTTTCCTGACCTAGACCACTGGCCGACTGACCTCCAAGGTGTTTGGTAAATCCTACGCTACACAGAGACTCTTGTGATATGCAAGCACACGTACACACTCACACACACACAGACCCACAGGAGTCACCATTTGTGCACCCACAACAAGAACATCCATCAATATCTTTAAAATACATTATTCTGTATATGAAACCGATGTTAAAATTTTAAAAAATCAGGAAACTGATTTAGAGCAATGAAAGCTGGACCCATACGATTCGGCAGTAAGAAGAGGTGAAGTTTTTAACCAGAGAGAAGCCAGGGCTGGTCGACCGCATGCAGACCTCCTTATGAGCAGGGTGACTTTGACTTACATACGTAAATAAGCACATGAGTAGTCACAAGAGTGTTTGCCTGGCCTAGACCACTGGTTGACAGACTGTCGGGGTGTTTGGTAAAACCAATGCTACGCAAGCAGGCGTATATGATGTGTGAGCACACACAGACACACACACACACACACACAGACACACACACACATTCAGGGGCCACCAAGATATGTCTCTCTAAGGGAGTAGCATTCTGTGTATGCCCGGGTCTTGATGTACAATTATCAAATATAGATAAAATTCCCATTTTTTTCTACAAATCTCTTGAAGCAAACATAAGAAGAGAATAAAGAGTTGTGATCCCTCTGCATACCTATCCAAAATTTTCCAGAGAGGGTGAAAAAGAATTATTTCACCCACATTTGCAACTCCTGATGCCTGAACTGGGTTCAGAACTTTTCAAGGCGGAGATGCATGCGCACATTTGAACGTCTCTGTCAGGTTGGCCTCAGCATCTTGCAAGGATGATCAGTAGTCACATCCAAGGGAGATCAGAGCAGGTCTTCTACCTTACAAAACAGATCAGTGATGTCTTGCAAGGTTCATTGGCATAGGTCTTCTACCAGCATCTTCTTTGGAGAATCTGCAATATGTTGGTAGGGAAATTAGACCAGGTCTCCTCCCAGCATCTTGCAAGGAATATCTGGCACGTCTTGGCAAGGAAGAGCAGAGAAGCTCTCCTATCAGCATCTTCCAAGGAAGATCAGCAGCATTTTGCAAGGAAGACCAGAGCAGGGCTTGTATATTGCAAACATGATCATCCACATCTACAAGGAAGATCAGAGCACGTCTTCCATCACCATCTTGCAAGGCATATCAGAAGCATGTTGCAAGAAGATCGGAACAGGTCCTATCTCAGCATGATTTAAGAAAGACGAAATATATTTTGCATGGAATATCACACAAGGTCATGTATCAGCGTGTTCCAAGGAAGATCGGCGACATCTTGCAAGGCAGATCAGAGCAGGTCTTCTGTCAGCATCTTTCAAGGCAGATCAGCAAAATCTTGCCAGAAAGATCAGAGCGGGTCTTCCCTCAGCACGGCGAATGGGCTACCTGGGATTGCTTACGAGGAAGATCAGAGCAGGTCTTGTACGAGCATCTTGTAAGGAAGATCAGCAATATCTTGCATGGCAGATCAGAAGGCCAGGCACATCTTGCAAGGAAGATCAGCAAGGCGTTGCATGACACATCAGAAGCCCAGGCACATCTTGCAAGGAAGATCAGAGCAACTGTTGTATCAGCCTCTTGGTAAGAAGATCCGAAAAATCTGGCATTGCAGATCAGACCAGGTCTTCCACCAGCATCTTGCAAGGCTGATGGAAGCATCTTGAAAGGAAGATCAGAGCAGGTTTGCTCTCAGCACCTGCTAAGGGCGACTAGGGATATATTGCAAGGCAGTTCAGAGCAGTGCTTCTCTGGTAACTTGCAGGGAAGAGCTGCAGCATCTTGCGAGAAAGACAATGGCAGGTCTTCTATTAGCATCTTGCAAGGCAGATAGGAAGATCAGAGTAGGACTTCTTTCAGAGCCATGAATAAATATGAACGACATCTTGAAAGAGAGTTCAGAAGAGGTTCTCCCAGCATCTTGCAAGGAAGACCTCTTACTTGGAACACCATATTAGTACTTCTGTCACCATCTTGCATGGGAGATCCAGGGCATCTTTCAAGGAAAATCTGGACAGGACTTCTCCCAGCATCTTGATAGACACATGAGCAATTTTGGTAGGCAGATCAGTGTAGATCTTTCATCAGCATTTTGCAGGGAAGATCAGTGGCGTTTTCAAGGAAGGGTACATCACAGTGATCCCATCTCACACGTAATATCCTATCATCTGTGAGTTCGTGAGTGCTTCTGGGAACAATTTTCAGAGAGTGTACGATGTGAAATAGCTTTGCGGTTCATCTCATGCAGCAGCTGCTTCTAGGTCTATATTATTGGCATGTTGTGCCTACCACCGGATTATGCTATGTCTTTTGCAACACCTGAGTTTCTGTGTCTGCCTGCCAGTTAGGGACCTGTCCTGTCATCAGTTATCTGTCTTACTCAGGTTTACAAACACACACACACACACACACACACACACACACACACACACGCACACACAGGAGTTAACATTTGCATTTGCACCGCAAGAAAATCACAAGTGTCTTTAATTAACATTCTTCAATATAAAAATCTGATTATAAAATTAATAATTAAAGAGAATCCTGAAACACGTGAGAAATGAACGAAGACCCAGCATAATTGCATCCTAGGAGGAGGTGAATTTGTTAGCCATTGAGTAGCCTGAATTGGTTGACAGCCTGCACTGCTCCTATGAGCAGCTCCAATTTGAGAACCATTTGTAAATTGGCATATCAGAAGGTTCCAAAGTGTTTGCCTGACCTAGACCACTGGTCGACTGACCTCCAAGGTGTTTGGTAAATCCTACGCTACACAGAGACTCTTGTATGATGTGCAAGCACACGTACACAATCACACACACACACACCCAAAGGAGTCACCATTTGCGCACACCCAAGAAGAACATCCTTCAGAATCTTTAAAATACATTATTCTGTATATGAACCCGATGTTAAAATTTAAAATTTAAAAAAAAATCAGGAAACTCATTTTGAGTTCTGTTACTCTCACTTACTCAATTACTCTCAGTCACTCTCACTCACTCTCTCACTTACTCTCACTCACTCTCTCACTTACTAATTCACTTCCTCTCTCACTCACTCTCTCACTCACTAACTCATTATCTCACTCACTCACTCTCACTCACTCTCTTTCTCACTCACTCTCTCACTTACAAAAAAAAAAAACAAACTCATTTTGAGCAATGAAAGCTGGACCCATACTATTCCACAGTAAGAAGACTTGAAGTTTTTAACCAGAGAGGAGCCAAGGCTGGTCGACCGCATGCAGACCTCCTTATGAGCAGGGTCAGTTTGACATACATACGTAAGTAAGCACATGAGAAGTCACCACAGTGTTTGCCTGGCCTAGACAATTGGTTGACAGACTGTCGGGTTGTTTGGTAAAACCAATGCTACCCAAGCAGCCGTATATGATGTGCAAGCACACACAGACACACACACACACACGAACACATTCACGGCCACCCAAACATGTCTCTCTCAGGGCGTAGCATTCTGCGTATGCCAGGGTCTTAATGTACAATTATCAAATATAGATAAAAGTCCCATTTTTTCCTACAAATCTTTTGAAGCAAACATAAGAAGAGAAAAAAGAGTTGTGATCCCTATGCATACCTATCCAAAATTTTCCAGAGATGAGGAAATAAAATTATTTCACCCACATATGCGAATCCTGATGCCTGAACTGGGTTCAGACCTTTTCAAGGTGGAGATGCATGCGCACATTTGAACGACTCCTTCAGGTTGGCCTCAGCATGTTGCAATGATGATCAGTAGTCACATCCAAGGGAGATCAGAGCAGGTCTTCTATCTTACCAAACGGATCAGTCATGTCTTGCAAGGTTGATTGGCACAGGTCTTCAATCAGCATCTTCTATGGAGAATCTGCAATATCTTGGTAGGGAGATTACACCAGGTCTCCTCCCTGCATCTTGCAAGGAATATCTGGCACATCTTGGAAAGGAAGAGCAGAGAAGCACTCCTATCAGCATTTTCCAAGGAAGATCAGCAGCATTTTGCAAGGAAGACCAGAGCAGGCCTTGTATATTGCAAACATGATCATCCACATCTGCAAGGAAGATCAGAGCACATCTTCCATCACCATCTTGCAAGGTATATCAGAAGCATGTTGCAAGAAGATCAGAACAGTTCCTATCTCAGCACGATTTAAGGAAGACGAGATATATTTTGCATGGAATATCACACCAGGTCATATATCAGCGTGTTCCAAGGAAGATCGGCGACATCTTGCAAGGCAGGTCAGAGCAGGTCTTCTGCCAGCATTTTGCAAGGCTGTTCAGCAAAATCTTGCCGAAAGATCAGAGCGGGTCTTCCCTCAGCACCGCGAAAGGAAGAACAGGGATTACTTGTGAGGAAGATCAGAGCAGGTCTTGTACCTGCATCTTGCAAGGAAGATCAGCAATATCTTGCATGGCAGATCAGAAGGCCAGGCACATCTTGCAAGGAAGATCAGCAAGACGTTGCATGACACATCAGAAACCCAGGCATATCTTGCAAGGAAGTTCAGAGCAACTGTTGTATCAGCCTCTTGGTAAGAAGATCCGCAAAATCTGGCATGGCAGAGCAGACCAGGTCTTCCATCAGCATGTTGCAAAGCTGATGGAAACATCTTGAAAGGAAGATAAGAGCAGGTCTGCTCTCAGCACCTGCTAAGGGCGACCGGGGATATCTTGCAAGGCAGTTCAGAGCAGTGCTTCTCTGACAACTTGCAGGGAAGAGTTGCAGCATCTTGCGGGGAAGACCAGAGCAGGCCTTTTATACTGCAAACATGATGATCCACATCTGCAAGGAAGATCAGAGTACGTCTTCCAGCGCCATCTTGCCAAGCAGATCAGAAGCATGTTGCAAGAAGATCGGAACAGGTCCTATCTCAGCACGATTTAAAGATGAGGGATATTTTGCATGGAATATCACACCAGGTCATGTATCAGTGTGTTCCAAGTTAGATCGGCGACATCTTGCAAGGCTGGTCAGAGCAGGTCTTCTGTCAGCATCTTTCAAGGCAGATCAGCAAAATTTTGCCAGAAAGATCAGAGTGGGTCTTCCCTCAGCACAGCTAATGGAAGACCAGGGATTACTTTCAAGGAAGATCAGAGCAGGTCTTCTACCAGCATCTTGCAAGGAAGATCAGCAATATCTTGCATGGCAAATCAGAAGGCCAGGCATATACTGCAAGAAAGATCAGAGCAAGTATTGTATCAGCCTCTTGGTAAGAAGACCCGCAAAATCTCACATCGCAGATCACCAGGTCTTCCATCAGCATCTTTCAAGGCTTACGGAAGCATCTTGAAAGGAAGGTCAGAGCAGGTCTTCTCTCAGCACCTGTGAAGGGCCACCAGGGATATCTTGCAAGGGAGATCAGAGCAGTTCTTCTCTGGCAACATGCAGGGAAGAACTTCAGCAACTTGCAACGAAGATCATGGCAGGTCTTCTATCACCATCTTGCAGGGCAGATCAGGGAAGGCCAGAGTGGGCCTTCTCTCAGCACCATTAAGAAATACCAGTGACATCTCGAAAGAGAGTTCAGAGCAGGTTCTCTCAGCATCTTGCAAGGAAGATTAGCGACCTCTCACTAGAGACACCATAGTAGGTCTTCTCTCACCATCTTGAATGGCAGATCGATGGCATCTTTCAAGGAAGATCTGTGCAGATCTTCTCCCAGCACCTTGATACAAAAACAGCAATTTTGCAAGGCAGATCAGAGCAGGTCTTCTCTCAACATTTTGCAGGAAAAATCAGTGACGTTTTCATGGAAGGGCACATCAGATTTATCCCATCTCACAAGGAAGATCTTATCATCTGTAGATTAGGGAGTGGTCCTGCGAACATTTTCCAGAAAGGGTACTGTGTGAAGTAGCTTTTAGGTCATCTCATGCAGCAGTTGCTTCTAGGTGTGTATTATCAGCATGTTGTGCCTACCATCAGATTTGGCTATGTATTTTTCTTTTTCACCATCTGACTTTCTGTGTCTGCGTGTTGTTAGGCCCTTCCTGGTCATCAGTCATCTGGCTTACTCAGGTTTACAGCATACAATAAAACACACGCACACACAAACACACACAAGTAAGGAGAATTTAACCCTAAGCATAGCTACCCAAAATTTTTCAGAGAGGAGGAGGGAGAATTATTTCACCCACCTGTGGGTCTCCTGATGCCCGCACTCGGCTCAGAACCGTTGAAGTCGGAGATGCAATTGCACGTGGGAACATCTCCCTCTGGTTGCCCTCAGCATCTTTCCAGGATGATCAGTAGTCACATGCAAGGGAGATCAGAGCATGTCTTCTACCTTGCCAAACAGATCAGTGATGTCTTGCAAGGTTGATTAGCACAGGTCTTCTATCAGCATCTTCTATGGTGAATCTGCAATATCTTGGTAGGGAGATTAGACCAGGTCTACTCACAGCATCTTGCAAGGAATATCTGCCACATCGTGGCAAGGAAGACCAGAGAGGCTCTCCTATCAGCATCTTCCAAGCAAGATCAGCCGCGTTTTCAAGGAAGACCAGAGCAGGTCTTCTATATTGCAACCATTATCATCCACATCTGCAAGAAAGATCAGAGCACGTCTTACATCACCATCTTGCAAGGCACATCAGAAGCATATTGCAAGAAGATCGGAACAGGTCTTATCTCCGCACGACTTAAGGAAATGGGGGATGTTTCGTATGGAATATCAGACCAGATCATCTATCAGCATCTTCCAAGGAATTTCAGTGACATCTTGCAAGGCATGTCAGAGCAGGTCTTCTGTCAGCATCTTGTAAGGAAGATCAGCAAAATCTTGCTGGAAAGATCAGAGCGGGACTTCCCTCAGCATCTCTAAAGGAAGACCAGGGATTACTTGCAAGGAGGTTAAAGCAGGTCTTGTATCAGCATCTTGCAAAGAAGGTCAGCAACATCTTGCATGACAGATCAGAAGTCTAGGCATGTCTTGCAAGGAAGATCAGAGCAAGTATTGTATCTGCCTCTTGGTAAGAAGACCCGCAAAATCTGTCATGGCAGATCAGACCAGGTCTTCCATCAACATCTTGCAAGGCTAATGGAAGCATCTTGAAAGGAAGATCAGAGCAGTTTTGCTCTCAGCACCTGTGAAGGGCGGCCAGGGATATCTTGCAAGGCAGATAAGAGCAGTTCTTCTCTGGCTACTTGCAGGGAAGATAATGGCAGGTCTTCATTCACCATCTTGCAAGGCAGATCAGGGAAGATCATAGTGGGCCTTCTCTCAGCATCATTAAGATATACCAGTGACATCTTGAAATAGAATTCAGAGCAGATTCTCCCAGCATCTTGCAAGGGAGATTAGTGACCTCTTACAGGGAACACCATAGTAGGTCATCTGTCACCAACTTGCATGTCAGATTGATGGCATCTTTCAAGGAAAATCTGGGCAGGTCTTCTCCCAGGATCTTGATAGATAGATCAGCAATTTTGTAAGGCAGATCAGAGAAGGTCTATCAGCATTTTTCAGGGAAGATCAGTGGCGTTTTCAAGGAAGGGCACATCAGATTGATCCCATCTCACAAGGAAGATCCTATCATCTGTGGTTTAGGTAGTGGTGCTGTGAACATTTTCCAGAAAGGGTACTGTGTGAAGTAGCTTTGCAAGTCATCTCATGCAGCAGCTGCTTTTTGGTGTGTATTATCAGCATGTTGTGCCTACCATCAGATTTGGCTATGTATTTTCTTTTTCACTACCTGACTTTCTGTGTCTCCCTGTCTGTTAGGCCCTACCTCGTCATCTGCCTTACTCAGGTTTACAGCATACAATAACACACACACATGTATTATTGGTCTGTGTTGCCTACCATGGGATTTTGTTATTTTTCTTTGGACTGCCTAAGTTTGTATCTGCTGTCGGTTATGCTCTGCCTGGTCATGACTCCTCCGTCTTACTCAGGTTTACACCATACACTCAGACACACACACACACACACACACACACACACACACACACACACACACAGAGTTAACAATTGGACTTGCATAACACGTTAATTGACCAGTATTTTTAAATAACATTCTTCAATATAAAAATCTGATTTTAAAATTAATGATCTTGTAACAAAGATCAGAGCGGGTCTCCTCACAGCATCTTCCAAGGAATATCTTCCACATCTTTGCAAGAATGACCAGAGCAGATCTTCTAACAGCATCTTGGAAAAATATCAGCAGCATCTTGCCAGGAGATCATTGCAGGTGTTCTATATTGCAAAGCATATCAGCGACATCTTGACAAGGAACACAAGAGCAGGTCTTCTATAAGTACCCTTTAAGGAAGACCAGCGATATCTTGTAAGTAAGATCATTGCAGGTCTTAATCAATATCTTGCAAGGAAGTTCAGCAAAATCTTGCAAGACATATCAGAACAGGTCTTCTCTCACAATTTGGAAGGAAGATCAGCAACATCTTGCCAGGAAGATCAGAGCAGTCTTCTATCATCATCTTCCAAAAAAGATCAGTGAAGCTCAGACCAGGTCTTCTATCAGCACCTTTTGAAGAGTATCAGCATCATCCTGTAAGACAGATAAGAGAATGTTCTCACAGCATCTTGCAAGGAAGCTTAGTAACATCTTGCAAGAAAGGCTTTTGGCAGGTCTTCTGTCAGATAATCGATATCTTTCAAGGAAGATCTGGGCAGGTCTTCCCCCTGCATCATGTAATGAAGATCAACATCTTGCAAGGCAGATCAGAGCAGGTCTCTGTCAGCATTTTGCAAGGAAGACAATTACCTATAAAGAATTGGATATTCGAAGACCAAATTAACAATTTGAATGATTACATCTAAGATTTTAAAGCAGTGTAGTATAAA